>NC_089748.1:33359845-33367345 GCF_040412425.1 Macrobrachium rosenbergii
CTCGGTGCTCAGATCTGCTTAATCGATAAGTCCTCATCTGGCAACCGCGTCGCAAAATTTGTTTGTTCCTATGAATGTACTCTTATACTCACAGACACAGCTGATCGAAGGAGCGCTGCCAGACGCACGATTGACGAGACTGACTAAGAAAAAAAGAAATAAATAGAACTTTATGTCTGTCAGTAATGTTTACCTCGCAGTCGGTTATCATTTTAGATGATTTAAATGGCGTTTCGTCGTTTGAATATTTCTTAGTGGTTTTTTCTTTGTTACGGGAGTAGCAAGAGCGAATGATTTATTTAATTACCAAGACTGGACCATAGCATCCTGTGGCGGAGTTCAGCGAGGACCATTTTTTATTATGAAATGTTACAGATTCAATACAATTATTTCGTATTATTATGAATGTAAAGTTCTCTGTACACGTCGGTCATGGACGGTCATGTGTTTATTTTCAACCGTTGTGTATTGATTTCGAGAGAGAGAGAGAGAGAGAGAGAGAGAGAGAGAGAGAGAGAGAGATGCTGCACGACAACTTCACGAGACGCGTCGGCACTAAGCCGGGCGAGAAATGGCGGGTGTAGGCGTAGTCCCCATAGAGAGAGAGTAAGAAGAATCCGTTCAGTCGGGAGAGAGCGCGTTCTAACGGTGTTCCGAGTACGTGTGTGACTCGCTATCGGTGCTACGGTGATTATTATAGAAAGAGAATTTATGTACCTAGACTGTGAATGTTGTTGAAGACGGAACAAGTGAACGGATAAGATCTGCCGTGGCGCGCCCGGTGGTAGAATCGTCCCTCCTTCCAGGAGCGGTGATTGACATCTGCCATTTCCTCTTTTACCAATTTTTTTCCTCTTTTATCTCGGTAACAAGAGGAGTAAATGCAGTTGATGTTCATTTAACATACACTAAGGACTGTGGTGTAATGCCTGTTTCTGATATCCTCCCAAGGAGGTGGATAGGATTTTTAGTATCCGTGCCGTCTGTGTACGGGGCCATAGACCAATGGTTACCGTTATGTAACTGGTTTGTCGAAGCTATAGGCTTAATGGGAAATTTGGCCAGGTCGTTGTTGGCAGTGCTTTTAATAATTTTTAATCAAATGGATAGATATTTGTTTGTGTAATTACAGAAACATGTCACAGAACGGCGCATGGACACCAAAGAAGATTTAAAGTAAAATTATTTTCCAGTAAACGGTATATCCTATTCATTTCAGAAAAGAGGCACTTAGACTGTTTACAGTACAATTGTGCATACCGTTATAAATATATATATATATATATATATATATATATATATATATATATATATATATATATTGGAATTGATGTCTGTAATCGAATGTAATTCTTTGAAACCTTTTAGAAAGTTTCACTTACCCATATGTCTACATTTTATAGATCGGAGGTGATTATTATTATTATTATTATTATTATTATTATTATTATTATTATTGTTATTTGTTGTTGTTGTTCTAAAGGGTCCACAATAATATAATTGTTAAAGGCTCTTATAACATTTATAAAATCTTTCGAACCCTACCCAAGGTTCATCTTCAGTCAGACTCTGAAGACGAACCCAGAGTAGGGTTCGCAAGCTTTTATAAGTTTTACACGAGCCTTTAACAGTTATAATTATTGTGGACCCTTAAGAACATTTATGATCTCTCGTGATGGAGAGTTTTCTCCCAACAAACAAATTATTATTATTATTATTATTATTATTATTATTATTATTATTATTATTATTATTATTATTATTATTATTGGCAATGCAAGTAATGTGATTTTTTCATTTCCTCATGCCTTTTAGATGGCTTTGTATGATTGATGTGCGCAGCTATTGTATCACGGCTTATAATGAGCCACAGAGATAAACGAAATTAGATTTTTTTTATCAGAGCATTACCCCAGAGCTCATTTTAATCCGGAAAGGATTATTTTCCGTTGCCCTATCTGTTGAATTCCATCAGCTAATCCAGTATCAAGTCTTGATCTCGTAGATTTGATTAAGTTTGTCTCTTATATAAAACTCTTATATATGTCGCAGTGCCGTCAGTGCACCTCACGTATCACGCTGTAGGCATTGCTCAAGAGGTGTTTGAAGCGTCTTTAGGCCCATAATGCACTCAGTTTTTTTTTAAGCCTTTTACTTTACCTCCATTCCCACTTCTTTTATTTGGTCGTACTGACTTTTTTCTGTACTACTGTGGGGGTTTGTCACAGCTCCACCTTTAGATCCTTGTATTTCATCTTCATTATATTCTTGGTTCTTTATTTTGCTGTCCAACCACTCAAACTCCGTCTTTTTCAGTCTTAAGCTGAATGGCCGAAAGTGCTTGGCTCGACAACCTAAAGATTCATCAGATTACGGGGATAGTGGCGTCAGTGCACCTCCTGCGGTGCACTGTAGCCGTTACCTGTGGTTCTTTGCAGCGTCTTTTCGGCCCCTAGCTGCAACCCTTTTCATTCCTTTTACTGTACCTCCCTTCATATTCTCTTCCACCTGGCTTTCCATTCTCTCTAAGATTTGTTTCCTCCTGTTACACCTTTCAAAAACCTTTCTACTCTGTTTCCGTCTCACCACTGAATGACCTCATCATCATAGGTCCCAGCGCTTGGCCTTTGGCCTAAATCCTATACTCTCCGTAACGAGACGTAGGCCTAATTAGCTTGAATGCCTTCGTTTGTATAACTCACAATAATCCCAGAAGGAATTCTCAGTACAGTTACAAGGCCTTCGATCACATGAACCGATAACAACCGCCACTGGAGTCTTAACATTTTGTTCCTTGACTTTGACGTGAGTTTTAGCCTAGGTCAGCGTTTCAAAGGGGCTTCTGGTATGGGAGATAGATGATCAAATTTTCACTTCGTTCGTTCAGGGGTTTTATGTTCGTATGCCTTTTTTTTTGTATGTTGAGGCTTTTCCCTTTGACAGGGTGTGGTTTTAGGGAAAAGACAAAATGGCTGCTTCTGTAATCACACACACACACATATTCACTACTTTGGAGCTATCCATCCATTAATATATATATTTATAGGTAAGTATGTATATATACTATATATATATTTATTTATGTATAATATATATTAAATTATATATATATATATGTATAATGTATATTATATATATATATATATATATATATATATATATATATATATATATATATAGTACTATTATATTATATTATATTATATTATATTATATTATATTATATTATATTATATTATATTATATTATATTATATTATATTATGAACACGTCTACACTGTGGAACCCCGGGGGACTAATAGCATTCTTGCCCACCTGCTTGCTGTGAAAGTCACAAAGTGGCCTGGTGCATTAAACTTGCAGCCTCATATACTGCTCGTTGCAAAAATGCAGTAAAGGACTATATTTATAAGTATAGATTTTACTAGTCACTTTTTAAATCAGATATGTATTTGAAATAGCCACAGTGACATCTTAACTTATGGTGAGAGAGAGAGAGAGAGAGAGAGAGAGAGAGAGAGAGAGAGAGAGAGAGAGAATCAGCTAACGAAATTGGAGTGTAATATATACTTGCACATCTCCAGATATCAGAGTTGGGGATCAAATAGGTTAAGCAGGTGTGAATCGAAAGAGACAAAGAGGATTTCTCTGAGATGTGATGAAAGCTAAATTGGAACAGAAGTCAGCAGTGACCACCAACTTGTCATTGCCACACTAAATTGAAATTGAGACCCCCCAACTAAGAATTTGACAGTGTCTGAGATTTGATGAAGGCTTTTAAAGTGTCGAAATAGAATTGCAGTTTTGAGAGTAACGTCAGGAGATCATTAATTAATCATTTAACCACCAGGACAGATTTGCTTTTGCCACACTATTGATGAAAGTGAAATCATTAAGTAATCATTTAAGAATATGACAGATTTGCTTTTGTGGAAAGGTTGATGAGTACAGAGGCGATCATTAAGTAATCATTTAATGTCGAAGGATAGATTTGCTTTTTTGGAAAGCATTGATGAGTAAGAGCAGGAGATCATTAAGTAATCATTTAACACCAAGGATAGATTTGCTTTTGAGGAAAGCATTGGTGAGTAAGAGCAGGAAACCAGTGAGGAATCATTTAACACCAAGAATGTTTATCAGTCTGGTTGGAAAGATGTACTACTGGGTAACAAGATGGAAACCTTAGTTATCTGATGAACCTCTGAAAATACCCAACAGACAGAAGCAACTGGTGAACCTCTGACAAGACACAGCAGGCAAAAGCAACTGGTGAACCTCTGACAATACACAACAGACAAAAGCAACTGGTGAACCTTTTACAATACACAACAGACAAAAGCATCTGGTGAACCTCTGACAATACATAACAGACAAAGCAGCTGGTGAGCTTCTGAAAATACACAACAAACAAAAGCAACTCGTGAACCTCTGACAATACACAAATTGACAAAAGCAACTGGTGAACCTCTGACAATACACAACAGATAAAAGCAGCTGGTGAACCTCTGACAATACACAGCAGACAAAAGCAACTGGTGAACCTCTGACAATACACAACAGACAAAAGCAACTGGTGAACCTCTGACAATACACAACAGACAAAAGCAACTGGTGAACCTCTGACAATACACCAGACAGACAAAGCAAGCTGGTGAACCTCTGACAATACACAACAGACAAAAGTAACTGGTGAACCTCTGACAATACACAACAGACAGAAGCAACTGGTGAACCTCTGACAATACACAACAGACAGAAGCAACTGGTGAACCTCTGACAATACACAACAGACAGAAGCAACTGGTGAACCTCTGATGATACACAACAGACAAAAGTGACTGGTGAGCCTCTGACAATACACAGCAGACGAAAGCGACTGGTGAACCTCTGACAATACACAGTAGACAAAAACAACTGGTGAACCTCTGACAATACACAACAGACAAAAGCAACTGGTGAACCTCTGACAGTACACTACAGACAAAAACAACTGGTGAACCTCTGACAGTACACAACAGACTAAAACAAGCTGGTGAACCTCTGACAATACACAACAGACAAAAGCAACTGGTGAACCTCTGACACAACAGACAAAGCAGACAAAAACAGACAAAGCAGCTGGTGAACTCTGACAGTACACAACAGACTAAAGCAGCTGGTGAACCTCTGTACACAACAGACAAAGCAGCTGGTGAACCTCTGTACACAACAGACAAAGCAGCTGGTGAACCTCTGTACACAACAGACAAAGCAGCTGGTGAACCTCTGACAATACACAACAGACAAAAGCAACTGGTGAACCTCTGACAATACACAACAGACAAAAACAAGTAGCTGGCAGTACACCAGACTCTGCTGGTGAACCTCTGTACACAACAGACTAAAGCAGCTGGTGAACCTCTGACAGACAGAAAGCTGGTGAACTCTGTACACAACAGACAAAGCAGCTGGTGAACCTCTGTACACAACAGACAAAGCAGCTGGTGAACCTCTGTACACAACAGACAAAGCAGCTGGTGAACCTCTGTACACAACAGACAAAGCAGCTGCTGAACCTCTGTACACAACAGACAAAGCAGCTGGTGAACCTCTGACAATACACAACAGACAAAAGCAACTGGTGAACCTCTGACAATACACTACAGACAAAAACAACTGGTGAACCTCTGACAGTACACAACAGACTAAAGCAGCTGGTGAACCTCTGTACACAACAGACAAAGCAGCTGGTGAACCTCTGTACACAACAGACAAAGCAGCTGGTGAACCTCTGTACACAACAGACAAAGCAGCTGGTGAACCTCTGAAAATACACAACAGACAAAAGTAGCTGGTGACCCTCTGACAGTACGCAACAGACTAAAGCAACTGGTGAACCTCTGACAATACACTACAGACAGAAACAACTGGTGAACCTCTGACAATACACAACAGACAAAAGCAACTGGTGAACCTCTGACAATACACAACAGACAAAAGCAGCTGGTGAACTCTGACAATACACAACAGACACAAGCAACTGGTATGCTCCATGTAAAAAAAAACCAACACATAGAAACAAATTTCATGGAGGAGATGAAAAACGCAAAGTTGAAGGTCTTAACTACTCAAGTTGAACGAAGTTAAACAAACAGGCTGATGATGTTGGCAGAGCCATGTAATCAGGGAATGGCGTTGGTGTTAAGGTAGCCCACAGAATTATTGATGAAATGTCCAGGGACGGAAAGAAAAAAGAGGAATATGCCTATCAATAATCATTAAAAGAACAGGAAAGACAGCTCTCGTAGAACATTTTTGTGAGGTTATGAATAAGAAATATGAGAGGAGGTTAGGGGGGGCCGACCTGAAATGACACCTGGGATACTAACCAAGCTGTTTAGCTCTCCGTAAGTGGGTAGTGCCGTCAATGCACCTCATGTGGTGCACTGTAGGCATTACTTAAGGTTCTTTGCAGTGTGCCTTCGGCTCCTAGCTCCAACCCCTTTCGTTCCTTTTACAGTACCTCCTTTCATATCTCTTTCTTCCATTTTAATCTCTTCCCTCTCCAAACAGTTGATTCATAGTGCAACTGCGAGGTTTTCCTCCTATTACACTTTTCAAACCTTTACTGTCAATTTCCATTTCTTTAGCGCTGAATGGCCTCATAGGTCCCAGTGCTTGGCCTTTGTCCTAAATTCTATATTCAGTTCACCAATGATTAGAGAAATAGGACATCATAGCTAAATTACCAAAGAAAGGCTGCCTGAGTGAATATGGTCATTGTATTGACAAAAAACTTCATAAGACAAGTAACCTAACTGAGCTTGCATTATACTCAATACTAACTCTCTTCTTTTGCCCGGATGATGCCAAGCTGGCCCGCTGGTATAGTGGTTAGTGTCGTGGCATGCCACTCAGATGTCGCGCGGGTTCGCGTCTCCTCCGGTGGGAGGTTGAAACCAACATTCTTTGGAAGCTTCAGTTTCAAATCAGTGGACCCTTTGGTGAGCTTGTCCCATGTGAATAGGTTTCATCTACTGAAATAATAATACTAATATTAATGATGCAGACTTTTATTATCATTATTATTTTACTGTTGGGGTCAATCTATTCTTTTGCGCTTTTTATTACATTTATTGTACACTTTCTGTATGTGGAGCTAGTGTTTAAAGATATATGCAAGTTAATTTGGCTTGTTTATGTATAAGTAAATTTCGAGTGTTTAAGTATGATTAAATTTCGAGCGTTTAAGCATGATTAAAGTTCCAATGATTAAGTATAAGCAAATTTCGAGGTTGAATTATAAGTAAATTTTAAGTGTTTAAGTATAATTAAATACTTAAATTTCAGTTGTTTGAGTATGATAAAATTTCGCGTGTCAAAGCGTAGTTAAATTTCGAGTGTTTAAGTAAAATTTCGAGTGTTTAGGTATGGTTAAATTTCGAGTGATTAAGATAAGTAAATTTCGAGGGTTAAGTATAAGTAAATTTCAGGTGTTTAATTACGATTAAATTTCGAGTG
>NC_089748.1:33382345-33384845 GCF_040412425.1 Macrobrachium rosenbergii
TTGGTAATAATTTTTTTTTTGTATGGAATTCGTTATTGTGTTAATTTTTTCTTCATGTTTTTTTTTGCTTGTTTTTATTTTGATAAATCATCCCAGAATTGTATGGTAGGGTTTGGTAATAATTTTTTTTTATTCATCATTATGTTAATTTAAATTAATTTTTTCTTCAAGTTTTTTGTTTGTTTTTATTTTGGTATATCTGGACGTAATCGTTTTGATAAATGAAATTATTATATTCTCTCCCTAAAGTTATTTTTATTTTATTATTTTCCTGATAAAAAATTGCATCATTTAATACTTACCACTTCAATAGGGAAAGTTAATTTTATTTATCAAAATGATAAATTCCAGAAAATGTTATCAATATCAACCACTTATTACAGATAATTAAGATTAAATTTTGCTTCACTTGAAGTTCATTTTATTTATCAAAATTATGATTTCTGTATGAGACGTTTTATTATTATTATTATTATTATTATTATTATTATTATTATTATTATTATTATTATTATTAAATATTCGTTTCCATAAGTCAATCTGATTTTGCTCCACCAAATGAAACTATTATTATTATTATTATTATTATTATTATTATTATTATTATTATTATTATTATTATTATTTAATAAGCAAATTAATTTTTGCCCTACCAAAAGTTAAATTTACTGATCAGAATGATGACTTCTGGATAAAGAATTTTATTATCAAAATTAATAATCGTTTAGAAGAGCCTCGATGGCTAGGTCGGTAGAGCAGCAGCCTCGGACTTCATAGAGGTCTGTTGGCGCGGGTTCAAATCTGCAGCCGACCGGTCAGAGAGGCGGACACTTTGCTATCCGTGTAGACACCCCGGGATTATGTATGTAATCAAAGGATAGCTTTGCTGAAAGCAAATGGGCGTTACAGACTAATACTCACACAAACAATGCCACTCCAACATCTTCTAAAAACATAACAGACACCTCACACATCTCGAACTGTCGACCTAACCGCTCAATTCTCCTCGCTGCTGGGAGAAAGGGAGCTGGGGATTTGGTACGATACATGTACACATGCGTTACCGGGGTCTAAGCGATGTCAGGCAGGGCAGCCGATCGAGGCTACGGTCTACCCCAACGCCAAATCAAAGCCGTTCAAAAGAAGGCATCGTGCTTACCCCATATAAAAAATGGGAAAAAGCACGTTAAACGAAGAAGAGGAATAATCACTTAGATAAGTGAAATAAATTCTTAGCTAAAACAAATGATACTTTTATGAAAAGCTTCTAAATAGAGCCTCCTATACATTAAGTTTTAATTATTTTATGTATCTTTAAAATATTCAGTTAATTACTAATAAAGGAGTGTAAGAATCAAGTGTTAACCCCATCAGCCCATCTAGTGTCAACAAGGGACCAAGTCCCCGCCTGCTGATATCCTGCTAAGTAGGTCGGGCTCTGCTGTGGAGGAGGAGGAGGAGGAGAAGATGGAGAGAGAGTCTCTCTCTCTCTCTCTACTTTTTTTTTTAGGGTGGGTGGGTACAGTGAGCCAGTGCTGAAAGCGTAAGTACTTTTATTTAAGGGCATGCGAGGCGAGTTCTAATAGAATGTTGTTTTTGGGAAATATGACCTTTTTTTATCGTGACTATACACACAAACACAATATATATATATATATATATATATATATATATATATATATATATATATATATATATATATATATATATATATATATATATATATATATATATATATATATATTTTAATACATATATTGTATGTGTATTATGTATGTATATATATATAGTGTGTGTGTGTTTGTGTGCATGTATATATGCATGTATATACAACATACATACACACACACATGCATATCCACACAGTCATCACATTAAGTAATACATCAATGTCCAGCGATCGTTAGAAACCTTAACCCGACTGATAATGCATTCGCAGATTTTCTCTTTTCATTGACAAAAGCGTCGAGGCAGACGTGTCATCTAATTCATCATGTATTGGGGGGAAAATATCTGAAGATACATCCTGTTTACTGGTCAAAACATCGACGTGAATCTTGTTTTTTTTTTTATTATCCTTTTGACAATTCTCGTGAGGATGATTATTTATGCCTTTTTTGTTCCCGAGGAATGTTTTGCTAAGACCCTGAGCGACACTTTCACTCGCTGAGCAAAGTCTCACCCAGGGATGGTGAGGGACCCTACAAGAGAGAGAGAGAGAGAGAGAGAGAGAGAGAGAGAGAGAGAGAGAGAGAGAGAGAGAGATATTGATCGATGTAATCAGCTTCATAAAAATATTTAAGGGAAATTCTAAGAGAGAGAGAGAAATTGATGTAATCAGTTTGCTTCATAAAAATATTTGACAGTGACACTTTGAGAGAGAGAGAGAGATAATAATTGATGTAATCAGCTTCATAAAAATATTTAAGGGAAATTCTAAGAGAGAGAGAGAGAGAGAGAAATTGATGTAATCAATTTGCTTCATAAAAATATTCGACAG
>NC_089748.1:33394845-33512345 GCF_040412425.1 Macrobrachium rosenbergii
CCTTCAATTTTGAAGAACCGCCGTTTGTTTACTCTTGTCTTAGAAAGACGTTGATATCCTCTGTAGACAGTGACCTTCCAAGGGGGCGAAGCCCCACCAGAGTAAATGCTGAGACGATTACTCAGCTAATTTTAAGACTTTCGAAACGTTCAACTGTTTAGTATAGTGATCGCTATAACTTTATGGCTAATTATTAAAACAATTATTAGTTTTGTGTGTGCACAAAATCAATATATATATATATATATATATATATATATATATATATATATATTATATATATATATATATTATATACATATATGTATATAATGTATGTCTGTCTCATTTATATATATATATATATGATATATATATATATTCAGATATTCAGGCACACATATACAGTATATGCTTAACGTATATATATATGTATATATATACATATTTATACAAAGGTGACTATATATATTCAGATATTTAGGCACAAATATCTTAACCTATATATATATATATATATATATATAATATAAATATATATATATATATATATATATATATATATTATGTATGTATGTATAAGTTTGTAATTACGTATCTAAAACCTTATATTCATATCTTTGAGTAACCAGTTAGAATCGTATTCAGCCGTGAATGCCAGAATTGAGCTAATTTAAGCTGAACAGTATTTTATGGTCATGAACTTTGTGGTGTCACGTTGACATTTCCGTCCATCCCCCTTCTTTGTGTGTTTTCGTAACAGGATCGATAAACACAGTGGTCACTGCTATCTGTTATAGTCGTCATTTTTTCCAGCCTTTGTTGGAACTTGGCGAGTTCTCAAGACATTTCGAAATCCTTCTGATTTGTGCGTTCGTTGGGTTGCGAATCTGCCCTTATTCTTGCGTATAAGAGAGAGAGAGAGAGAGCGCGCATTAAGCGTTTCAGATGAAAGGGTGTATGGTAAAAGATTATATATTATATATATTATGTATATAAATATAAATTATATATATATATATACACATATATATACATATGTATATATGTAATTCTAATAGCCACAATGCCCTCTTAACTTCTCGAATTCTTCGCGCTATTAGAATTACATGTGTGTCTGGCAAAAGTGACCAGTAGATTCTACATTTGTATATATACTTATAAATAAGTGATATTTAAATACCCAAAACCACAAAGAGGAAATGAAATTATATATATATATATATATATATATATATATATATATATATATATATATATATATATATATATATATATCACGGATAATTCTCATTTATGTAGTTAATTTTTCAATGATTTAATAAAGCTGTATTAAAGTTGTAATGCCAGAACACTTACATTAATTTATCACATAGATAAATTTGGTACGATGTGCACCAATTTTAAATTCATACGTAAATATGCATAAGCATAATGCCGTGACGTCCATTAATTTTCACTCAGCAAGAGATGATTCATTGAATTAAACATTTAGCGTAATGCTTCTAGTAAAAAAAAAAAACAGTTCGCTACAGTTCGCTTCTTAGGGAACAAGCGATTGTTAAATTCTACACGTTAGCATTAATTTTCACACAGATGATTCGTTAATTTTAAACAATTAAGATATGTCTAGTAACGGAAAGGAATTTCAGTTTATTTATTAAGAAGCATATACAGTATAGGTCGTTAAATCCTAGACATGATACGATTTAATATAGCCCGCTGATCAAGGATAAATCATTGCTGAGCATAATAAGACTTGCTTGATGCAACGTCAGCATTAAAAAAAGTTCACAGCAGTCTGTGGTTTCAAGAGTGATATTACTCGGTCAATTTGCAGAGCTTTGTTGGTTGGAATTAGGTCCTATTTAGGAGTCATCAGATTCCGTACGTAACCTGCCCTTAGGAAGGGGGATAGTGCCGTCAGTGCGTGTGGTGCACTGTAGTCACTACTCAAGGTTCTTTGCGGCGTCCCTTCGGGCCCTAGCTGCGACCCCTTCCATTTCTTCGAATGTATCTCCGGTCATATTGTGTTTCTTTCTTCCATCTTATTTTCCTTAACCATCTGCTAATAATCGTTTCATTTTGCAACTGCAGAAGGTGTTCCTCTTGTTACACCTGTCGAACCATTTCAGTCTCAGTATTCCTTTCAGCGTTGAATGACCTCTTCAAAGGTCCCAGCGCTTCTTGGCCTTTGGCCTGAAATCTGTATTCCATTCCATTCCGTATGTAACCTGCCGGTTGTTGCTCCTTCCTCCTAGTACATGACACCACGTATAAAAATCTCCCTTTCCTCTGGGCTGACTTGCTGACGACAGACATTCCAAGACGTAGTGTGTGTGTGTGTGTGTGTGTGTGTGTGTGTGTGTGTGTGTGTGTGTGTGTGTGTGTGTGTGTGTGTGTGTGTGTGTGTGTAGTCTTACGAGACACTCCTCGTCACTTCGGATTGCTTGCGTCAGAATTTCAGTTGGATGTCATTGCTGGTTTCTTGTGAGGTTTCCTCAAAAGGGATTTTCGGTTTTATCAAATGAATTCCTGCTTCTGTTTTTAGCCTTGAGAGAGAGAGAGAGAGAGAGAGAGAGAGAGAGAGAGAGAGAGAGAGAGAGATTTGTGTAATCAGTTTTATTTCATAAAACTGTTTAACAGTGTCACTTTGAGAGAGAGAGAGAGAGAGAGAGAGAGAGAGAGAGAGAGAGAGAGAGAGAGAGAGAGAGAGAGATTTGTGTAATCAGTTAATCAAGTTTTACTTCATAAAACTATTTAACAGTGTCACTTTGAGAGAGAGAGAGAGAGTTTGTGTAATCAGTTAATCAGTTTTACTTCATAAAACTATTAAACAGTGTCACTTTGAGAGAGAGAGAAATTGGTGTAATAGTTTGCTTTATAAAAATATTTAAGTGACTGTGAGAGAAAGAGAGAGAGAGAGAGAGAGAGAGAGAGAGATTAGTGCAGTCACCTTGCTTCAGAAAATTATTTTACAGGTACACTTTGCAGCTGGTGAACATATATCAGGTGTCACTGACTTCGTCTGTTCATGAATATGCAAACGTATTTATTTTTTTTTATGGTGCACTTCGGGCAGTGTGATCTGCTTATGTTTCTTCCCAAGTTTTGTTTGTTTTTTTTGGTAATTGCGTCGTTAGATTGCCTTCATAACTTGTTTATTGGCAAGCCAGGTCATTTTAAGTAAGAAAGGTCATTCCTATTCTCTGGTGACGACGTCTCCTGAATTCAGGTGTATAGTTTGATTTTCTGTTCCTCCAAATTTATTTACGTATCACCTTTCCCTATAACTTTTCTCTCTCTCTCTCTCTCTCTCTCTCTCTCTCTCTCTCTCTCTCTCTCTCTCTCTCTCTCCTTCCTAACGTGTCTTAAATTTCAGGTGTCTTAGTTGATTTTCTGTTCCCTCATATATATTTGTTTATCACCTTTTCCTTTGAATCTCTCTCTCTCTCTCTCTCTCTCTCTCTCTCTCTCTCTCTCTCTCTCTCTCTCTCTCTCTCTCTCTCTCTCTCTGTCCTGGCGACTTCTCCAGAATTTCAGGTGCATCGGATTTATTTTTTGTTCCCTCATATTTATTTATGTATCACCGTTCCCTCTCAACTCTCTCTCTCTCTCTCTCTCTCTCTCTCTCTCTCTCTCGACCTCTCCAGAATTTCAGGTGTATCGGATTTATTTTTTGTTCACTCATATTTATTTATGTATCACCGTTCCATATCTCTCTCTCTCTCTCTCTCTCTCTCTCTCTCTCTCTCTCTCTCTCTCTCTGATTTCCCGTTGCTGCCCTCTTGGGCTTATCATAGTCTGTTGAATAATCTGTCCTTAAGGGTTTTCAGCTGAAGATTTCAAGAAAGAAAGGAAACAGGAAATAACAGAATGAAAGAACACGAAGAACAGAAAAAAAGAACAGAAAGAGAGAACAGGAGGAATGTCCTAAGAAGTAGCCACAGCGCTGCGGTGTTTTTTTTTTTTTTTTTTTTTTTTTTTACAAAGCAGAGAATATATATAAATTACCTTTCAAGGTTTTCTTTGTGCTGATGCCATCTACTTATTTAGTGGGTCATGGAACAATAAGGCATCTGGGAGAGGGGGGCGAGGGGGGTTGTGTACCCCCCCCCCATCAGTAGGGAAGCCTCTACAATGAGGAGAAGACCAGCTTTGTTATCCTTTGCTGTAGCAGAGTTCACGTGTATTTGTATGTATGTATGTACATGTGTCTATATATATATATATATATATATATATATATATATATATATATATATATATATATATATATATATATATATATATATATATATATATATATATATATATATATATATATATATGACACATTACCACAGGTGAAAAATAAGAGACGGGGTGTAGGTCTGATTGGTTTCGACTTTATTTCTAAGCCATGGCTTGGAAATAAAGTCGAAAGTTTTTCACTTGTGGTAATGTGTGATAAATGAATCACGTACAAAAGTGATAATAATTATATATATATATATATATATATATATATATATATATATATAAATATATACATATAAATATATGTGTATATATTTATTTACATATATATATTTATTTACACTGTATATAATATATATATATATATATAATTATATATATTTATTTATATATATCATTTCTTGTCACTTACAAACGCTTGACTTTTTATATTCACAAGTATTAAACTACAAACGTCGTTTTAATGTCGAATTCAATATACCCTGGGAATACCTCACGTGCTAAATGAATTATAATTGATGAGTGCTTCTTCCCTGCCAGGAATCGAACCGTAATAAATTTCTGACTCACATCAGGATCGAACCCAGGATCGAATGTTAGAAATTTATTTTGTTCCACGCGTGATTGTGTGTTGATTATATATATTGATTATATATATATATATATATATATATATATATATATTATATATATATATATATATATATATATATATATATATATATATATATATATATATATATATATATACACTTAGTTTCTGTACAATTATTTTTATTTCATTTTCCTGCAAGTCAGGTGAATGACATAACTTGTTCGGAATTTACTTGTGATATCTCATAAAGATTCTATTTAAATTTCAGTACAAAAAATAATAGACAAAGAATTACATAATTCTTGTTTGCTTGTGATATAATAAGCCGAAGATTCCCGTGAACTGGAACCGTCATTCACAGGCGTCTCCAAAGACTTGTTAGTGTCCCTGTAGTTTTATGGCCGCGTTCATATACGCAGGTCAGCTGATGCGTGAGATCTCTTATCCGTGCGTATTTGAAGCCATGGCCTCGTTCATGCGCAGCGTGATGAGTGCGTAAAACCGCCTTCATAGAACTTAGGCTTTTTAACCAATTCCAAACCGTGACAATGTGACTGCATCGCCATTCTAGTGAACAAGGGCATACCGCCCCCTGCTAAAATTGTTTCCCCCATTTGGAAATCTTGGAAAAACGGAAATTAAACTGAAATTCCATTTTGCCAACTTTTGTTCGCGCGTGTGTGTGTGAAAATTCGAAGGTAAATTTTGAAAAGAGGAATTGTGTAAATTGCTTTTATACAATCGTTGAGATCTGAGTAGAATGAAGGAGTGCAACGAAGTGTCCTTTTTAATTTAGTTGATTGTGGAAAACATTTTAAGTCATCTGTGATAAAAATCGTGATAAAGGTTTGGTATCCAACTTTTTTTTCTGAAGTGAATTTTAAGGAAAAGACATCACAAATAGCGAGGGGTCATAATTCGTAATTTTGTATAAAAAGTCACTGATAAGTATAATCCACCTACGTCTTTAGTCACAAGAGAGAGGCTTACAAACTCGCAAGTCTCAGTAGAAAATAGATCCTACCCCAGCAGGTGTTTGGTAAGCCATTCTACCCCAGCAGGAGTTTGGGAATCCATTCTACCCCAGCAGAGTTTGGGAAGCCATTCTACCCCAGCAGAGTTTGGTAAGCCATTCTACCCCAGCAGGAGTTTGGGAATCCATTCTACCCCACCCAGGGCAGGAGTTTGGAGTTTGAGCCATTCTACCCCAATAGGAGTTTGGGAATCCATTCTACCCCAGCAGGAGTTTGGGAATCCTTTCTACCCCAGCAGGAGTTTGGTAAGCCATTCTACCCCAGCAGGAGTTTGGGAATTCATTCTACCCCGGCAGGAGTTTGGTGAGCCATTCTACCCCAGCAGGAGTTTGGGAATCCATTCTACCCCAGCAGGAGTTTGGGAATCCATTCTACCCCAGCAGGAGTTTGGGAATCCATTCTACCCCAGCAGGAGTTTGGGAATCCATTCTACCCCAGCAGGAGTTTGCGCGAAGCCTCCCCTAAACTCCAGCTCCTGCTCTTCCGGCTCCTCCTCCCATGGGAAGGGGGGTTATGGCAATGAAGAGCCGTGTCCTGGGCACGGTCGCCTCGCCCTTGAGCCACTCCAGCTACAACCTGCAGCGCCCTGTGACGTCTTCCGCCGCGGCTGTCTTCGTGGTGTTCCTCCTCTGCGCCCTCGTCAGTAGGCCCATCTCTGCTCGGTCTCACTCATACGACAACAACAGGTAAATAAAGGCGGTTCCCTTTGGTGAGTGGGTGTTCAGCGAGGTTCTGAGATCTCCTTATCAAGTTGTGGTCTTGGAGTTTTAGATTGAGAGAGAGAGAGAGAGAGAGAGAGAGAGAGAGAGAGAGAGAGAGAGAGAGAGAGAGAGAGAGAAAGCATCTTAAAACAGAGTACGGGGAAATTGAGAAGTTAAGAAGGCCATAGACTATTGCACACACACACAAACTCATATATATATAATCACGATACCGCCCTAATATCTAGGAACCATCATTATTCATTTGATATTTTCGTATATTTAAGCAATTGTACATTGATCTGTTGTCTTTAAATATTAGTATCATCTACCACCACATTTCTGTGGCCTTGTGACATTCCCAGAGTAATCGTGTTGGTTATCAAACTTTATTTATTCTATCTTCGAGTTTTATTGCATTCCTTAGTTCAGACGTTCTTTTAGATATAGCTTATCAGCTGCGGGTTTACGGTAATCTCGTAATTACCCTGCCCTAAAATGGAAGACTTCAGTATCTGCAAAAATGCAAAACCGAGAAAAGTGGTAGATACAGGAGTTTTCCCTTGCCCTACTACTGATTTTACAGATACTGGAAGTGGAACCCCCTACATAAAGTATTGAAGAATCATTCTGAAACTGCAGTAACTTGTGTATCAGTGTTTCTCTAGCCCAATAGGCGGCATATCTCAATTTCAAAAAGATACTGCAAATGGGACCCCTAAATACTCGTGGAAAGCATCGGAGAATCATTCTGAAACTGCTGTAACTTGTGTTTTAGTGTTTCACGAGCCCAGTAGGTGGCATATCTCAATTTCGAAAATTTTCAGATACTGCAGTTTTCCATTTTAGGGCAAAAAGTTAAGTATATCTTGGTTTAACCAGACCACTGAGCTGATTAACAGCTCTCCTAGGTTTATTGAAGGATTAGACTTATTTTTACGTGGCTAAGAGCCAATTGTTTACCTAGCAACGGGACGTACAGCTTATTGTGGAATCCGAACCACATTATAGCGAGAAATGAATTTCTGTCACCAGCATTGAGAAGGGATGAGAAGTGATGTAAAATAATTTCACCTCAGAATTAAATAATTTATTACAAGTTTTAGAGAAATATTTTTTTTTATAGAGGTTATTTGTAAAACGTTGAGGTCATAGTTTGATCCTTCGTGTGTAGAAGGTTCCACATTACATTAATATGAATGTGGAAATATAAAACTGAATATTGTCTGAAATTGGCAAGTTACCAAAAAATTAGACGTAGATGAAATTACTTATTATTATTATTATTATTATTATTATTATTATTATTATTATTATTATTATTATTATTATTATTCAGAAGATGAACCCTATTCCTATGGAACAAGCCCACCACAGGAGCCGTTGCCTTGAAATTCAAGCTTCCAAAGAATATTAAGGTGTTCATTAGAAAGTAAGAGAAAGTAAAGGGAAATAAAGAAATAAGATATACCACTTATTAAAAAGAAAAAAATGAACTAATGAATCAATAAATAGATAAAAATGTAATAAAGAATTAGTAAATAGATAAAAATGTATTAAAAATGCAAGAATAGCATTAGGGTAGTAATGCATTGCATCTTCGCTTGAACTTTTGTAGTTCCAATTGCACGACATCCTCAGTAGGGAGACTGTTCCACAGTCCAACGGTGTGAGGGACAAAGTCCCTCAGGAACTGAGAAGTTGGACAGCGAGGCACATTTGCAGCATATTGGTGTTGCCGTTCAGCGGATGTGGTTGCTCTCGGCAGGAAAAGGGATCCAGGGATCAATTGTGAATGTGAAAGTTCAACTTATGAAAAAGTGACAAACAAGACACCATCCATCGATTGTCCAAGTCACAACTGCTAATACTGACATAATTTTACTTTTCCTAAAAGATTCGAAGCTGAAAATCTCAAAAAATACATAAATTTACCCCCAGAAACCTTCCCGTGATGGTAACGGGTTAACCATTAGGGTTAGCCATTAATTGGTAGATTTAATTATTTAAAGACAGTAGCATATATGAGAGAACATTGCGTATTATTTAAAAAATTTCCCCCCTCTTATTAAATTCAATTCCGTTTCGAAAATACATCGTAATAAACTGTTCTTCTAGAATTGTACACAAACGTTCAAAGTGTGTTACAACCGTCACACATCTTCCACGCACTTTTAACAGAGCATAAAGTTCGTGCCTTCCCCGTCACTATCGGCTGTTTATCATTTCCGCGTCAGCTGGATGATGTCTTCTGACGAATGTGCCGAGACTTGATGTCCCCTGTAGTAGGAAGGGGTTAGGGCGATCTGTCATCTTCTAAGACCTGAGATCTCTTGCAGGAGAGGGGGGGGTTGGGTGATCTGTCACCTTTTAAGACATATCTCCTGAAGGAGGGAGGGGGGGGCGATCTGTCATCTTCGAAGACTTGATATCTCCTGTAGGAGGGAGGGGGGCGTGGCGATCTGTCTTGACATGCGGAAGGCGCACTTGCAGAAGCCTATTAGGGGAAGAGAGAGAAAGGGTCACAGAAGAGAGAGAGAGACAGAGAGGGGGAGGGTTGTAGGGTCCATTCGCATTTGGCAGTTCAGTCTGTGCGCCTTCACACACACACACAAACACACACACACGCACTTAACACACTTAACACGTGAATGCCTACCCGTATATCGGAGTGAGAGTTATTTCTGCTCTGGCGTGTTTCGTTCCTCAAGATGTCACTCGCCCCGGCAACAGTGTTATATCTGATTAGCAGCAACGGTGATCGTATCTCTGAGCAGTGAAATATTGCTGTTATTGTTACTACTACTATTATTATTATTATTATTATTATTCAGAAGGTGATGAACCATATTCATATTCTCTTTCTTCCATCTTACTTTCCTCAACCCTCTCCTGAAAATTGTTTCCTCCTGTCACACCTTTCAAACCTTTGTACTCTCAGTTTCTCCTCTTTTTACACCTTTCAAACCTTTTTATTGTAAATTTCTCTTGTTACACCTTTCAAACCTTTTTATTGTAAATTTCTCTTGTTACACCTTTCAAACCGTTTTATTGTAAATTTATCTTGTTACACCTTTCAAACCGTTTTATTGTAAATTTCTCTTGTTACACATTTCAAACCGTTTTATTGTAAATTTCTCTTTACACCTTTCAGATCTTTCTATTCACTTTCCCTTTCAGCGCTGAATGACCTCATCATCAAAGGTCCCAGTGCCTGTTCTTTGGCCTTTCTCCTGAATTCTATATTCCATTTCATTATTCCCACCGACGATCATCCTACCCTCACTCCGAAAGTTTCGTAAACCTACGCAAAAGGCTAAAAAGCTTTTAGAGGTTTGTAAAAGCACTGCGTCGTAGAAATCACACAGGGGGTTGATTATTATAGATACCTACAACAGAGTTATTTATCCCGATAAGGAGGGCACTGAGAGAGTCGGTCCAGAATATTGATCATTGAGAATTATGAGGAGTTGAAGAAACCGATCGGTCCCTCATGGGTAGTCTAGAGATATCGAATTTCTATTCTTCTCTCTCTCTCTCTCTCTCTCTCTCTCTCTCTCTCTCTCTCTCTCTCTCTCTCTCTCTCTCTCTCTCTCACTTCGATTTTTAGTGGTACTGGTGGCCCCTCCATTCCTGTAATGGTATTTACTCTTTCGTATTTCCCATGATCCTTGAAGACTCTCAAGTGTTGCCACCTCTCTCTCTCTCTCTCTCTCTCTCTCTCTCTCTCTCTCTCTCTCTCTCTCTCTCTCTCTCTCTCTCTCTCTTTTGCTGGGACCCATGGCTGTTTGTTTCTTTTAATTCTAGGCATAAAACCTTGAACATGGAGTGTATATATATATATATATATATATATATATTATATAATATATATACAGTATATATATACATACATACATACATACATACATATTTGGCATGTCAAATTTTGACATTTTTGTCATGTCAAATTTGGATATACTGTTGTCATAAAATTTTGACACATTTTGTCATGTCAAATTTTTAACATATTTTTGGCATATCAGATTTTTAAAATATATTCATCCCGGTTATGAGACACAGTAATTAAATGCGAATATTGAACTGCTGTTAGATTGCGTATGTAGACATTGAACCACTGACCCCCAAATCACTCTCCTCCTCAAGATCTTCACAGCGCCAGATAACGTAATTCAAGACTCAGATACGCACAGGATTTTTTTCATATACGGCATACTCAGTGGCCTTGAGATCGGACCCTCTAAGACCCGAGTTGTCAAGCCTTTATCAGTTAAGGCCTTCCGATATGTTTGTCAGCTCTTATCAGCTGGTGCTTGCGTCTTGGCTTGCGCTCGAAGACAGGTTAATCCCCACACTGAAACCATAGCACTTTGTCCCCCCAAAAATGTGGTGGTTAGCGTTGTCAGTGCGCCTCATGCCCGTGCTCTGTAGGAATTACTTAAGGCTCTTTGCGGCGTCCCTACGGCCCCTGCCTGCTACCCGTCCCATTCGTTTTACCTGTACCTCCTTTCATATTCTCTTTCTTCCGTCTTACTTTCCAATCTTTCCTAGCTGTTGTTTGGGCATTATTTTCAGCGCTGAATGACCTCGTAAGTCCCAGCGCTTGGCTTTTGGCCCAAATTTTATGTGCTAGTTCTTTAGGAACTTGCTTTCTAAACCGTTCTGAATATATCTTCCTGTTCTTAATATTAGGGCTAGATTTTACCTGGATCTAATAATTGATTGATTTATGGCTGTAAAAAAACTGGCGTCACCCTGGATCTAATGAGTGACTTGCTTAATACCATTGAGGAAAAAGTGGAATTCTTATGAAAGTGGAATTTGATTTTTTTTTCTTTTTATAAAACTACAGGCACTTGTTGCAAGGTTGCAGCAGATATCACTGGAAAGTTCTGGTTATCCAGTTGTTTACAAAACAGGAATTGGTTTTCAATGCTATTTAGAACATTTGAATGTTTAGTAGAGAGAGAGGAGACCTTGCTGACATCACGGTTTTCTCTCTCTCTCTCTCTCTCTCTCTCTCTCTCTCTCTCTCTCTCTCTCTCTCTCTCGTATGCCGGCAAAATTGTTTTTGTTGTTCGTTTACAAGAGTGCATTATATATATATATATATATATATATATATATATATATATATATATATATATATATGCATGTATATATATTTATTTATTTATTAAGTTTCGAATACAGCTTCGAGAATGCTAGTACAATAGGTCTCGCCCTTAACACCCCTGAGAAAAATTACACAGGATAGAACTGTAGGATTATGAAATCTCTGTAAGTTGAAACTTCTAATTAAGTATTCTTTTGAGTGTAAGATTCGTCTTACACTGAAAAGGCTCGTGTAGTTTCTTTTGGCTAGAAAGAAATTAATTTTAATTTTAGTTTTCTGTAAAAGAAAACTACTGTTCGGCTTTGTCTGTCCGTCCGCACTTTTTCTGTCCGCCCTCAGATCTTAAAAAAACTACTGAGGCTAGAGGGCTGCAAATTGGTATGATGATCGTCCACCCTCCAGTCATCAAACTTACCAAATTGCAGCCCTCTAGCCTCAGTAGTTTTGATTTTATTCAAGGTTAAAGTTAGCCATAATCGTGCTTCTGGCAACGATATTAGGCCACCACCGGGCCTTGTTGAAGTTTCTTGGGCCGCAGCTCAAACAGCGTTACACCAAGACTGCTCTCTGACCGAAAGATAGATCTGTTTTCGGTGGCCTTGATTATACGTTGTAGCGGCTGTAAAGAAAACTCGATTGCGGCGAAGAAACTTCGGCGCATTTTTTACTTGTTTAAAGGGAGGTTTCAATAGGCTAATGTCAATTAACTCTTCATATTCCTTTTTCCAATTTTAATTAAACCAATTTGCTCTTTACTTGTCAAGTTATTCGACTGAGTTTTTTTTTTTTATTAAGAAAATATACATTTACAATTCTTACAATGTGTAATTTTGTATATACATCATAATATATTTACACAAATAAAGTTAGTATTTTGAGTATATTCTCCACATTATAATTTTTGCTATTCATCTAAATATGTCTTTAAATTACATACACATTTAAGCCATCTTGGTTCGTCATTCGAAATTATTTGATTTTTCAGAACTCATGTGGTGTAAATTATTTTTTTCAAGTTTTCTATTATGTGTGACAAACATCAAGGCTTCAGTATTTCTAGAGTTTATAGTTTTGAGTTAATCTATTGTGTTATTGACTTTATTTTTGTGTATTTCCTAAATTCATGGCTGCACTGGTACGTGTATCGTGTCCAAGGCATTTGAGAACTGACCTAGACCTATACACTGATGGTTTATCAGTACCTAGGCTTCCTCTAGTGAAACTGAAACGTAATATTTCTGGTTAAAACTAGTGTACGTCGTTTCTTATCAGCTCATAGATGAATTTTTTGGTTTCATTTATCAGAAAGTTCCTTGTTATAGGTTACGATAAGGAACGCCATGATAACTCCGCAGTTTACTCTCGTCTTCTGTTTGGAGGTCGGTAGACCTATATCCTCTCGATACCGTTTTGGCGGGAATAAGATGCTCGTGCTTATTTCAAATCTTCAGTCATTTTAACGGCTTTCGGGCGCTTCTGGATGATAGAGAAAGGATGCGAAGTGTCCTGGTTATTATTCGACTGATGTGAGTCATGTTAAGGTCGCAGAGATAAACGAATTGGGAAAAATATGACGTGAGATTGGGTGTATCCGTACATCAAAAACGAGGTGACGGTTACCAACAATGATCTCACGTAATGGCGCCATCCACCTGGCATTCTGTCTCTCTCTCTCTCTGTTTGTGTCTATCTGCATGTGCGTGTGTCTGTGAATGTTTTACCCTCCCTTTGGATTACTGAATAACCTATCTAAAGATCTTTTAGCCTTTTTTCTAATTTTCTAAACAATCATGAAATGGAATTGTCCATTAACTCGAGCCAGGCGAGTGGGACATTGGTAACAAATTCTCGAACTATTTTACACACAAAGTAAACTTTCTATTTTACACACAGAATAAACGTTTAAATGATGTGACATTTGAACTGTAAATAGTGACTGGACCCTGTAGAATTATTGGTATGGCCTTCTGTGAGTGACCGTCGCCTGCTGCATTAGTTAACTGTGACCTTTTGTTGGGAGGTTTCTTTTAAAAGGCTGTTTGGTCTAGCTGGAGTTGTAGGAGACCTACAACTGTTTTTGTTTTAAATTTTGATTTTCGTGAACTTTGTTTTAGATAATAATAATAATAATAATAATAATAATAATAATAATAATAATAATAATAATAATAATAATAATATGCTGATGGCTGAATGATAGAGCATATATTTAAAATGAAAATAGGTTTTAATACTTGAACCAGTGCACCATTGTAACACAAATCACCATCCTTTTGATATGCTAATATCTTCCTCATTATTCACTACAACAATAACATTTCCACATTTATATAGTGATCATTGATTAATATAACGAAATGATCAATTATTAATCAGTTTTCCATTCCTCTCTATTGTGCTTCTGATGAGTGCTACTTCTCTGTGGTACTGGCGTCCGTTTGATAGACTGACCTATATGCCTATCAGTGTACTCCGTTCAGTTGACCTCGTTTTTTGTTGACTTTTTTCGTGATGTCACATTGACGTCAGTGTCTGGTCGTCCGGATTGATAGGAATTCGGTGCTGGCGTCGCCAAGGTATTTTGTTTTTATTGGGTAGACAAAGATCTGGGATTCAGTAGTGGTCAGAGGTGTACTAGGCTGATAATTTGTTGTTGGTATATGCAAAACCTTCGTTGTTTCATCCGAAAAGGATCCATTATTGATGTCAGGTGAAGAATAAATACTTCACTGTAGACGCATCAGCACTTCGTCTGTCCCTTTGTTTTATAACTCGTGTGAAATTCACCTCCGTCTTGCACGTGCTTCAGTTCTTCACAGTACCATGAAATACTAGTACTAGTATTTCATAGTAATGGTAGCCTCTTCATACATCTCAACACATCCTTAGTAATTGATAGTGCATTCATGATGTTTTTTCATCCATAATTCCAACTTTTCTGTGAAATCCTTCAACCAAAACGTTCTACTACTCTGTTTCATGTTATCCTTGCTAGTGCTACCAGTATTCCATAGTACTATGAAGCACTAGTACTATAAGTACTAGCATTTCCTAGTGATTGTAACTTCTTCCTTCCGAACACTTCCTAGTAACTGATAGGCTTAGAGCTTTCATGATGCTGTTTCATCCATAAGAATACAATGATTGGCTGCTTGCTTGCGTTGTTGAGCAACGCATGATGGTTGAGTAGATGCGTAAAGCACAATCTCTGTTTGGGTACAGTGGGGTGACCTTCCTCTCTCTCTCTCTCTCCCTCTCCCTCCCTCCCTCTCATCCAAGGTCATCCAGCATCCGTCTGCCCTCAAGCAAACTCATGGTCGTGTTTGCGCCGTCTGTAGTCTTCAATACTCAATTATCGTATGTTCTTTATTCATGTCTCGTTCATTTTCCTTTTTCCTTTTTCCCTTTTACTTTATTCTGGGTACGAATTGGAGGCAATTGGTGGAAAGCTTATTCCAAGGTCTAGACGTGAGCCTGTTGAAGGCATGAATTATTTTTTCGCTATCCTGGTCTGTTCATTTGTCACGTGTTGTGCTGGTGTTTTTATCAATAGTTTATAATAATAATAATAATAATAATAATAATAATAATAATAATAATAATAATAATAATAAAATATGCTCTCTCACTCTCGTATAGCCTGGTCTTAAGTCTAGGCCTAGCCAAAAGTGTTCAGAAGTGAAAATCACCAGATAAGAAGTCAACATTCATGAAAATCACGGATAATTACCTATTATTATTATTATTATTATTATTATTATTATTATTATTATTATTATTATTATTTACAAAGGAATTGTTTGTGTTTTTTTTTCCCGTCTCCAGAGTGTGTGCGCGGCATGTTTTTGTGGGTGGCGTGGTTAAGGGTGGGCAGCTTGGCGCCACGTATTTAGGCGGCATGAGGTCCCACAACATTCAACATTCTCTCTCTCTCTCTCTCTCTCTCTCTCTCTCTCTCTCTCTCTCTCTCTCTCTCTCTCTTTGTGTGCTGCAAGATAGCATGCGCCATTTTGGTCGGAGGCCATGTTTTGTATATTTTACTGAAGTTGACAGTGTATAATTCTCTCTCTCTCTCTCTCTCTCTCTCTCTCTCTCTCTCTCTCTCCTCTCTCTCTCCTGCAACTCGACACTGTCTGTATATTGGAGACAGAATATTCTATATTTGACTGAAGTTGATAGTTTTTCTCTCTCTCTCTCTCTCTCTCTCTCTCTCTCTCTCTCTCTCTCTCTGTACTGCACTCGACATGCTCTATTTATTGGAGGCAAAGTATTCTATGTGTGATAGGAGTTGACCGTTTTGAATCTCTCTCTCTCTCTCTCTCTCTCTCTGTACTGCACTCGACATGCTCTATTTATTGGAGGCAAAGTATTCTATGTGTGATAGGAGTTGACCGTTTTGAATCTCTCTCTCTCTCTCTCTCTCTCTCTCTCTCTCTCTCTCTCTCTCTCTCTCTCTCTCTCTCCTGCAACTCGTCACCCTCTGTATACTGGAGACAAAATATTCTATATTTGTCTTAAGTGGATAGTTTTGAATCTCTCTCTCTCTCTCTCTCTCTCTCTCTCTCTCTCTCTCTCTCTCTCTCTCTCTCTCTCTCTAGTTTTGTTTTGATCTCTCTCTGACTCAGACTCCTCCCCCTCCTCCTCTGTTGTTCCTCCTCCTCCTCCTCCTCCTCCTCCTCCTCCTCCTCCTCCTCCTCCTCCTCCTCCTCCTCCTCCTCCTCCTAACCTCCCTTTCGCCCCTACCTTCAACTCGGGTAGTGCATGCATGCTTGGGTAGTAAAAGTAAATTCGTACTCAACATACCCAAGAGTATCTATCTACTTCTCCCTCCCTCCTCCTCGCTTACAAAGGGGGCCTGATCCCACTATCGTTGAGTAATATAATAATTTCTGCCTCTGTTCGTTTCCTTTATTGTTAAAAAGTTTCAATTTTTCCGAGTTGTTCTTCTTGCGTCTGTATTTATCGTTAGGCCTATTTTTGGCTGGTGGTAGTGTTGTTTTTCTTTTGTTTTTCCTGTTCTGTGGTGTGGTATGAAGTGCGTGGGGGGTTCTTTTTCATGTTGTTTCCTCCACCTTACATAATCCTTCTTCTTCTTCTTCTTCTTCTTCTTCTTCTTCTTCTTCTTCTTCTTCTTCTTCTGTGAAGTTGACAAATAATCGTAGATTTTGTAACCTACGCAGAGGTGACATAAGTTAGATACTTGCCCGGTTAATCTCAAGTCAAATATAGGCTACTGAATTAGCCTTCATTTTATACCAATATACAGTATATGTATATATATATATATATATATATATATATATATATATATATATATATATATATATATATATATCACAATTTCATCATGAGTTAATTATAGACCGATGTGATAACCAGTGAGAATTTCGTCAGAGACGAGCTCCTGGAATTTTGTTATTTATTGAAGTTACTAGTTATCAGTCCCATTTGGGAGTGGGTTGTAGTACGAGAGTTATATTGCTTCGCGCTTTATTGCAAAAAGTACTCCACAATGAATAACGTCACTGAATGAAGTTATGATTGTTCTCGGTCCAACAAGAAATGTTGCAACGCCTCATTCTCTATTAATGCAGCCATCTCTTGCCGGTTGCATAAATAGTTACGATAATTATTATTAATTTATTCAAAGACGTCTGTGATGCCATCTTGTATAATAACGATAATGTTGCTTGATATCAATACGAACCATGAACTCTAGAGCAAAGTCCTGAATAATTACAGTACTTTGAATATTATTCTCTAGTGCAATTTATATTAAAGTTATTCAGTTGTAATTAGAGACAGATTCACCATTTCTTATAAAGTTCTCTCCCCGTAGGGAGGTATAGTCCCGTCACTGCACCTCACGCGGTGTGCTGTAGGCATTGCTTAAGGTTCTCTGCGGCGTTCCTTCGGCCCACAGCTGCAACCCCTTTCATTCCTTTGACTGTACCTCCGTTCATATTCTCTTTCTTCCACCTTACTTTCCCCCCAACCCTCTTCTAACAATTCGTAGTGCAACTGCGAGGTTATCCTCTTGTTTACACCTTTCAGACCTCCTTACTCTCAATTTCCGTTGCACCGCTCAATGACCTCACAAGTCCCAGCGCTTGACCTTTGGCCTCAATTTTATATTTTATTCTGTAAGGTTATCGCACTGAGGTTTCGTATACCTGACACGCTCCCCTGCTCAGGTATGCTCCGAAGGAAATTCTTCATGTCTTGAAAGGTGGATGGATGATAGTGGCCTTGCATGCAATGGTTCCTGCCCAAATGTTCAGTCCGCGGGGCGAATGTAAAATAAGGATGAAACACTTGAGGATGGGGGCGGGGAGGGGTGAAGGAATAGCTCTCTCTCTCTCTCTCTCTCAGATCAGTTGTTGCTTGGGTTACAAGTGTGATTGATGGAAAACAGGCAGAAATGATTGTTATTATTATTATTTGATGTGGGTTAATCTCTCTCTCTCTCTCTCTCTCTCTCTCTCTCTCTCTCTCTCTCTCTCTCTCTCTCTCTCTCTCTCTCAGATCATGTGTTGCTTGGGTTACAAGTGTGATTGATGGAAAATATTAGGCAAAAATTATTATTATTATTATTATTATTATTATCATAATTTGGACTATTGCCTTATACTTTTCATACGCTCTGTTCGGCCTCTTATGTGTGTGTGAAAATAAATAAATAAAATGTGTGTGTGTGTGTTCGCGCGCATTACAGATTCAGAAAAACAACGCGCCGTGTCAACCCGTACTAGCTGCATAGCTCATTCAGAAAAAGTATGAATAATGTAAAGAATTCTCTTCTTGTCTTTGTTAGGAAATGCGACTTGTATGTAGATTTCTAGACATGCAGCAAGGTGATGCAATACTTGCTGATAATGAATGAATTCCCCGTCACCATCAACTTGATGATCATTGTTTTTGTCCATTCCGCGAAATTCTTTGAAAAAATCCGTATACTTTTTGTTTATTTTTTATATATATATATATATATATATATATATATATATATATATATATATATATATATATATATATATATATATATATATATATATATTTGTAGAGTTCTTTACTGTCTTTATTAGGAAATGTGATTTGTGAGGATGTTTTGTAGAGCTGAAATTGTCGTGTCTGTAGACTGTATACACGACCCTTAAAAGTAATTGGAAAATGTAATTGATTTGATTTAAGAAAGTAATTGATTTTTGGCTTGTCAGTTGTACCCTCTTGCGTCGTAATGTAACGAGTGGCATATGAGGTATAGGGTGCAAATTAATGAAATTAGAACTATATGGAAATTTTTGAACTTTTTATGAATTTGAAAATATGCAGGGGATATATTGTAAGTAGTTTTTATTTGTACTTTCTGTCGCGTTTTGTTGGTTTTAAATAATTTCAGTGGGAAAGATGGTTATTTATCATTTTAAAGATGATAATTATTGCATACGAGCTTGTTGGCACGCGCTGTAGGCGTTACTTAAGGGACTTTGCAGCGTCCCTTCGGCCCCCAGCTGCAACCCTTTTCATTCCTTTTACTGTACCTCCTTTCATATTCTCTTTCATCCACCATACTTTCCTCAACCCTCTCCTAACAATTGGTTTCATAATGCAACTGATGAAGGGTTTCTTCTGTCACACCTTTCAAACCTTTTACTGTCAATTCTCGTTTCAGCGCTGAATGACCTCGTCATCATAGGTCCCAGCGTTTGGTCTTTGGCTGAAGTCCTTTATTCTGCTCTACTATAACGAAACCCGCTCCCAAGCAGTGAATGCACAGTGTTCCATTGCACCTTTGGACAGAGAGGGGCCTGGGACCTGTCCGCATTGCGCGCCTTATACTTCAAAAATCACCTAAAAAAAAGGCAAAAGAATGTTGCATAAAAAGCTTGAGGTTTGTTTTTAATTTAAAAATTAAAAATAATACAATCTTTTGTATTAATCTTTTTGCTTTCCGATTGTCTCAGAGAACACAGGTTCTTCGTATCGTAATTAATTGTATCGTGTAAGAGGTTGTTATTTTAAACAGGTGTGTTATGCAACTGTGTGTGTGTGTGTGAGAGAGAGAGAGAGAGAGAGAGAGAGAGAGAGAGAGAGAGAGAGAGAGAGAGAGAGGGTGTTGACTGCACCGCCTATATGTTTAATTGGATTGTGCGTGTTTCTTTTTTTGTATGAATCACGGTTATGGCGGATGTTGTGGGAAAACCTTTGAGTCTGACCCTAAATATATTGAAGATGAGTCGTTAGAAAGAGGAACTCTGCGTGTGTAAATATATCTATATGTATATACATATATATATGTATGTATATATATACATACATACATATATATGCATATATATAGGCAATGCCACGTAGGCAAGGAAACGACGGAGTGGTGCTAGGCCTTTCGACTTACTGTAAAGGACAGCAAGTCGAAAAGCGTGTCACCAATCCGTCGTTTCTCTTGCCTACGTGGCATTGTATATATATATATATATATATATATATATATATATATATATATATATATATATATATATATATATGCATGCATACATATATACATACATACGTATATATAATTATGTGTGTAAGGAAAGAACCCTTGGGTTAACTGGGTCCTCGGTATAAATTCTTGAAAACGCCACCAGTAGCGTGACAAAGCCATTGAGTAGATATTGCGACAATTCCACCCGACCATTCGTCCTGCTATCGAAATCTTGATGGCCGGTCAATCATTATCATTGTTTTCCTCTCCGAAGTGTGTTATCCCTCGCTTGAAGAACCCTTTTACTTTTATAAACAGATTTATCAGCCGTAATGACATACTGTAGTGTTTTTCGACTTCGTATCACGGCGCGCATGCGCGTTATTAATACGTGTTAACGGAGAATGTTTTTTTAATTTTTTTTTTTTTAACAGGCGGGGCTGAATGAAAGTTGGAAAGATATAAGCTTTCTTGCTTGCCTGCTGCCGTCAGCTGTTGAGTGCAATTGGCAAAGCATTCGCGTGCTTGCAAGGAGAGAGAGAGAGAGAGAGAGAGAGAGAGAGAGAGAGAGAGAGAGAGAGAGAGAGAGAGAGAGAGAGAGTTAAGTTCTAGAAGATAACTTCAACCATATGAATGAAAGATATATATTTTATATATATATTTGAAAGAGAGAGAGAGAGTTAAGTTCTAGGAGATAACTTTAACCATATGTAAGATATATTTTATATATATATATTTGAGAGAGAGAGAATTTCCAGAATGAGGTCACTATCTTCACGTCAGACCGATTCTGTCATGGTCTACAGTGAATCTACACCACCACTCCTCAAGAACCTATGTGCAAAATTGTCAATATATTAGTTTTCTGTTTTTTTTTTTTTTTTTTTTTTGTAATGATTTTTGTTATATTAATGAGATGGCTCTGTGTGGTTGTTGACTATATATATATATATATATATATATATATATATATATATATATATATATATATATATATATATATATATATATATATATATATATATGATACAGTAGGAGGCTATCTGCCAGAAGTAATTCTCTCTCTCTCTCTCTCTCTCTCTCTCTCTCTCTCTCTCTCTTGCTGTCTTGTGTGTGTCCTTTATGCAGAGCACATGTCCCACCAGAGCAGGTGTTTACTATTCATAGGTAAATGATGCAGGTGTCATTCACGATCTACTTCTGCACTTTACACCCCTGAAGGCAATACGTTTTGGACAGTTTTATTCCCAGAACTGATCCTCAAGGCCCAGACCTTGAACTTCAGTGATAAATTGGTTGTTAGTAATTGACTGATTGGTTTATTTCAGGCTTAGGTGATTTAATTAAATGCAAGCCTAATCGACACGTGTTGAATGTAGATGCCCGCGTGAGTGAGAGTCTTCAGCAATGAGTTTCTCTCTCTCTCTCTCTCTCTTCTCTCTCTCTCTCTCTCTCTCTCTCTCTCTCTCTCTCTCTCTGTCTTCGGGCAGGGAAACTGGGTTCTGATCTGCCCCGATGCCAAGTGATTTTCCGATTCTCTTTGCAGGATTTAGGTTTTGGTGGATATTGAGGGAATGTGAAGTAAATGTAAAGAGGGAATAAGGTGACTCAGTAATTTTTTGTTTTAGAAGCTAAAACTTTTTCCTTTTATCTTGCCATTTTCCATTTATTAAAGTTATCAGTTTTCCAATAAACAAGTGAAAAATGCCCGAAGTTTCTTCGGCGCAATCGAGTTTTCTGCACAGCGTGTGATCAAGGCCACAGAAAATAGATCAATCTTTCGGTGGTCTCGGTATAATGCTGTATGAGCCGCGGCCCATGTAACTTTAACCACGGCCCGGTGGTGGCCTGTCTTATATCGTTGCCAGACGCACATTATGGCTAACCTTGACCTTGAATAAAAACTACTGAGGCTATAGGGCTGCAATTTGGTATATTTGATGATTGGAGGGTGGATGATCAACATACCAATTTGCAGCCCTCCAGCCTTAGCAGTTTTTAAGGTCTGAGGGCGGACAGAAAAAGTGCGGACGGACAGACAAAGCCGGTACTATAGTTGTTTTTTTACAGAAAACTAAAATCAGAAGCTGCCACTTAATAATAATGTCGCTTTTTATTAGAAAAATAATGAACCATTGGCGGAGTGATTTAGAATGGCTAAATGGCCAACAGTTGTGAATTGTACTTAGTAATGTTATTATTATTATTATTATTATTATTATTATTATTATTATTATTATTATTATTATTGAGAAGACGGACCCTATTTATATGGAACAAGCCCACCATAGGTTCGTTCGAAAGAAGTACCAGAAGATATTGGGAAATACAGAGAGAAGAGATCGGTTATAAGGAAAGTAAATAAAATAAATTAATAAATAAATAGGTAGGAATGCAAGTAAATGATTAAAATACAAGTACTTTGCCTTGATGTTTGTTTATTTTCTCCTTGTTTATGGATCTAGAGAGCTGTGGACTTCAGAGATCAGTTATCAGTACCCGTGTGACTCAATCTCCCGTTCTCTTGACGCCAGAATACTCTCTCTCTCTCTCTCTCTCTCTCTCTCTCTCTCTCTCTCTCTCTCTCTCTCTCTCTCTCTACACCAGAAAACTCCAATAAAATCCTCTCTCTCTCCCCGCCAGAAAACTCCAATAAAATCTCTCTCTCTCTCTCTCTCTCTCTCTCTCTCTCTCTCTCTCTCTCTCTCTCTCTCTCTCTCTCTCTCTCTCTGCACGCCTGAAAACTCCAATAATATTCTCTTTCTCTCTCTCCACACCAGAAAACTCCGATAAAATCTCTCTCTCTCTCTCTCTCTCTCTCTCTCTCTCTCTCTCTCTCTCTCTCTCTCTCTCTCTCTCTCTCTCTCGGGTATTCACTTAGGAGAGGAAGAGAGTTAATCACGTGATATAGGCTAATAGACTCATTAAGTTAAAAGCATATTTATGTTCATGTTATGTACACTTCGGGAAGAAAGATAAGATGATTATTTTGTGGGTACGTTTATTGCTATTAGTCTTAGAAATGTTTGTAATATTAACTCGGAAATATCTTGAAAATGTTTTATAAATGTTTTTAATATTAACCCGGAAATATCTTGAAAATGTTTGATAAATGTTTGTAATATTAACTCGGAAATATCTTGAAAATGTTTGATAAATGTTTGTAGTATTAACTCGGAGATGTATTGAAAATATTTGATAAATTTTTATAATGTTAACTCGGAAATATCTTGGAAATGTTTGATAAATGTTTGTTATATTAACTTGGAAATATCTTGAAAATGTTTGATAAATGGTTGTAATATTGACTTGGAAATATCTTTAAAATGTTTGATAAATGAAGTATTACTTCATAATCTCCAAGGGTTTATTTTCACATTAAATGCAAATATGCACATAAAACCACCCACACTTCTTTATACTTTTTTTTCCTTCTCAAACCCTTGTTAATAATAATTAATATTTAATATTTTCACTTTTATTTTCATCTTAGCCGCATTTATTTCCTAGATGACTTATGAAATATTTCACAATTGGAAACCGTCTAGGTTTGTTTAAGGTTTTTGCTTATTATTCGGCGCGCATGCGCGTCCACGCTTGCGTCAGCGAAGAGACGTTTCCACGCATTTCCAAATCCCTTGAGAAGAGATTTTCAAACGTCAAATGGAATAAATAGGTCTTACAGACTTCATCTCTAATTTTAATATAACATTCCGGTTCTCTGATAATCTTTTGGGATGAGGTTGCCAGCCCCACGCCCTCTTCCGGAGAGACTGGCTATGCTTAACCACCTGCTCGCTCAGGTAGGAAATGGAGTATAAAATTAAGGGACGTATCAGGTCACTCAGCGCTGAAAGGGAAATTGAGAGTAGGAAGTTTGAAAGGTGTAACAGGAGGAAAACCTTTTGCAGTTGCACTATGAAACAATTATTAGGAGAGGGTTGAGGAAAGTAAGATGGAAGAAGGAGAATATGAACGGAGGTACAGTCAAGTGAATGAAAGGGGTCGCAGCTAGGGCCCGAAGGGACGCTGCAAAGAACCCTAAGTGATGCCAACAGAGCACCGCGTGGGGTACACTGACGGCACTGCCCACCCTACGGGGTATGTTTCATTGTAAGCATGTGATGCAACGCTTGTGGTCTACTACCTGTCGTAGGTTTGATAGCCTAGACGGTGCGTATTATATGGAGAAAGGTAATTTCTCTTCTGTTTTCTTTTATGGAGAAAGATTGAAAGGTTTTCTCCTCTCACGATATATTTTGCTTGTGAGATCCGTGAATATAAATCTCTCTCTCTCTCTCTCTCTCTCTCTCTCTCTCTCTCTCTCTCTCTCTCTCTCTCTCTCTCTCTCTCTCTCTCTCTCTCTCAGAAAACTCCCAATAAAATCTCTCCATCTCTCAGAATACTCCCAATAAAATCTCTCTCTCTCTCTCTCTCTCTCTCTCTCTCTCTCTCTCTCAACAAAAATCAACGCAATTGAAGCAGAACTGAGCTGAATAAACACGATTATCTGCCTTTGTCAGAACCCGTGACATACCGGACTCTCCAACGTACCTAACGTTCTTTGAAACATTCCTTTCCCCCAAGGTTATTTTCGGTCCCGTTTCCTCGACTTTCTCTTCCCGAAAGACCAAATTTGGCCTTCCGATAGCTAATAGGATTCCTCGCGAGCTCACCGTACTTCCAGTTTCCAGTATAACGGTCGTTGCACCTTTCCAAGCGTTCGTTGATTGATGTTTTTCTACGGTGTGTGTCCCGTTGGGGTTTTAGTGCCGTTAGTGGATCTCACGGGCGGTGCACTGTAGGCATTGCTTGAGGTTCTTCTCGGCGTCCCTTCGGCCCCTAGCTGCGACCCCTCTCTATCTTTATAAAATTATAACTTCTTTCACATTCCTTCTTCCATTTTACTTTCCACCTTCTTCTAACATTTGTTTCATAGTGTAACAGCGAGATTTTCCTCCTGTTAAACCTTTCAAAACGTTTTCGGTCAATTTCCGTTTCGGCGCTGAATGACCTCATAGGTCCCAGTGCTTGGCCTTTGGCCTAAATTCTGTATTCTATTCTATTCTGCGGTGTGTGAGTTAGTCTTCACAGGAGATACCAACTTTCTTTTATATAACTTGGATACCCTCATAATTGTGCCCATGCCCGAGCCTCTTTTTGGGAAGGAGGTTACTTCAAGTCTTAGTTGAATGCTGATCCCACAAATATCTACACTTACAATCTACACTTATACACTTACACCCCAGGGCAAGGTTTGTTTAGGTTGTTTAGGCCTACCGTTTGGGATGCTTATCCTCGGGAAATTATTTATAAATATCTTTCTGTTTACTTTGTTCCTTTCACTTTATTTTACTTAGTAAAAGGTTTCTTGAGTCGTAAGGGTATATTGATGCTTTTGCTAACCAGAAGAGCTTTGTATAGTTAATTATTGAAGTAGAGAAGGCCTCATTTTCACAGTATTGTTTCTTTTTATGAGAAAAATGGTATTGCTTCTTTTTAGGAGGAAAATGGTATTGTTTCTTTTTATGAGAAAAATGGTATCCTTTCTTTTGTGAGAGAAAAATGGTGTTGCTTCTTTTTATGGGAAAAATTATATTGTTTCTTTTTATGAGAAAATTGGTTTGGTTTCTTTTTATGAGAAAAATGGTATTGTTAATTTTTGTGGGAAAAATGGTATTGTTTCTTTTTATAAAGAAAACGGTGTTGCTTCTCTTTATTGGAAAAATGGTATTGGTTCCTTTTATGAGGAAAATGGTGGTGTTTCTTTTTATGAGAAAAATGGCATTGTTTCCTTTATGAGAGAAAAATGGTGGTGTTTCTTGTTATGAAAAAATGGTATTGTTTGTTTTTGTGAGAAAAATGGTTTTGTTTTTTTTATGAAAAAATGGTATTGTTTCTTTTTATGAGAAAAATGTATTGCTTCTCTTCATAAGAAAATTGGTATTGCTTCTTATGAGAAAATTGGTATTGCCTCTTTATATGAAAAAAATGGTATTGTTTCTCTTTATGAGAAAAATGTATTGCCTCTTTCATAAGTAAAATGGTATTGCTTCTTATGAGAACATTGGTATTGCCTCTTTATATGAGTAAAAATGGTATTGTTTCTTTTTATGAGAAAAATTGTATTGTTTCTTTTTATGAGAAAAAATGGTATTGTTCTTTTAATGAGAAACATTATATCTCTTATAAGAAAAATTATTTTTTTTCTTTGAGAAAAATGGCATAGATATAATAATTCCCGATTTCAGTGGAAAGATATTGTTTTAATTGAAGTACGTTTTGCTAATTACTTTTATTAAACTTCTTGATATTATCGTCCTGTTATGACGAATGTTATAAATTCAAGTATATTCACAGATAACGGCACGAAACTCATTCAGTCATTCAATGCGCTCTCAGATAATATTTACGTGACCCGGGACACGCTCACAGTTCAGCCCTTACAGGATGGAACGGGGAGAGACTCTCTCTCTCTCTCTCTCTCTCTCTCTCTCTCTCTCTCTCTCTCTCTCTTTTCCATAGTTCGTGTCTAGTGTTTTTGACGAGTTTTGTAATTAGAAAATGCAATATGCTCACTACTTAATTTTTCTCCATGGGTTCAAATTGTTTAATTTTTACTTTATTTTTTACAAAATTTTTCATATAAAAGTTGCATAATTTTTTTACAGCATTTTTCTTATAAAAGTTGCATATTTTTTACAGCATTTTTCATATAAAAGTTGCATATTTTTTACAGCATTTTTCATATAAGAGTTGGATATTTTTTATAGCATTTTTCATATAAAAGTTGCATATTTTTTTACAGCATTTTTCATATAAAAGTTGCAAATTTTTACAGCATTTTTCATATAAAGTTGCAAATTTGTACAGCATTTTTCATATAAAAGTTGCATATTTTACAGCATTTTTCATATAGAAGTTGCATATTTTTTTACAGCATTTTTCATATAAAAGTTGCAGATTTTTTTACAGCATTTTTCATAGAAAAGTTGGATATTGACGATCCGGACTCGTGATTCATTTAATATTACGCTTACGTTTGATCATACAAAATTTGCCGCAGAGAAGTTTCATCTTTGCCACAACGAAAGCTCAGTTCCAGAGGTCCTTTATTCCTCACAACTTCTTCTCTGAGGTTGTCGTGCAATTGCAACCTCAAAAGTTCAGGCGGAGGTGCATTGCATTGCAGCACTGAATAGATTCTCTTTGTATGTTATAATTTTACTTACATTTTTATCAGTTTATTTATTCATTCGTTCATTTATTTTTTCTTTTCTAATACCTTATCTCTTTTTTAATATATTTCCTGTTACCGTATATTACTTCTTTCAAATGAACACCTTAATATTCTTTGGAAGCTTGAATTTCAGGTCAGTGGGCCCTATGGTGGGCTTACCGTATGAACGGGGTTCATCGTGTAAACAATGATAATATGCTGTTTTCTCGTATTTATTTATCTCTCTCTCTCTCTCTCTCTCTCTCTCTCTCTCTCTCTCTCTCTCTCTCTCTCTCTAGGCTGATTTCACTTTGGAACCCTCTTGGGTATATATATATAAGTCTGTTGCTGTCCAAAAGGGTTTTCAGTTGAAGATTTAAAGAAAGAAAAAAATTTGAATTGCTACTCTTGCGTCGATTTATATGGGTCTAAACCAGAAAGTTTTAACGTAACCTGGACCACAGGAGGCCTAGACGAAGGGCAGGAGCCCTTGAGAGCTATGGGTTCCTATATTGTACAAATGAAACATGAACAAATGCACAAAAGGTTTTTTTGCTCGTATCCAGCATTTGCGACAACGTGACCGATCTTCTCTGCTTGCCAACAGTAAGATTGCATTCTAACCTTGTTAACTGAGGTGAGAGAGAGAGAGAGAGAGAGAGAGAGAGAGAGAGAGAGAGAGAGAGAGAGGCTTTCCCAAGCTGTTGTTTTAAATAGAACGTGAGGTACTGTTGTGCCCTCGCCTCGCTTGGCAAGGCGGGGATCGTTTCGCTTTACGTAAGTTGTTTAGCTTTGCCGCACATTGCTAAGATTGTTTCTCCTGGTTTGTTGCGTTTGCCAATTTTATTTTATTTTATTTTTTTATTGCACGTGCAAGAGTTGAGTCGCAGGTGAATTGGCATTGGGACAGTGATGGGATAATTGCCCTTACTGTAGTGTAAATTAATTTTTATTATTATTTTGATCTTTGCTGTCGAGTATACGGTCGCTAAACATTTATTTTTTAATTCTCTCTCTCTCTCTCTCTCTCTCTCTCTCTCTCTCTCTCTCTCTCTCTCTCTCTGATTAAAATTGTTATCCCTTTGTTCCGTTGCACACGTAATTGACCAAATTGTATTCAATTTAAACTTAAATTGCTTTTTATCCATGGAAGCTTAAAGCCAGATTTTAGCTTTGTAAAATTACTGCAAAGTCATTCTATCATCAGCTTTCCTAAAATATTTAATCGCATGGCTTCGTAAATCTGTAAAAATGACATTAGTCTAAGTCTAAGGCAATTTAGAATAGATTTTCGGAGACAGCATCCGTGGTCCGATCTACATAGAGCTGGTTTGACCAGATCTGGCTTTAACTATGGCAGGAGAGAGAGAGAGAGAGAGAGAGAGAGAGAGAGAGAGAGAGAGAGAGAGAGAGAGAGAGAATTACGTCTCAATGGTGCGGGCATATTTCCGGGCTGGGTAGCATTGGTTGAGGTAGTCCTCCTGCGAAAACCAGTATATACCAGATGGCAAGATAAGGTCTTGCATGGGCCCGGGAGCTAGTCAGGTCTAGGGATGTGTTCACTTTTTCCTAATCTCTCTCTCTCTCTCTCTCTCTCTCTCTCTCTCTCTCTCTCTCTCTCGCTGTTTTGCTATGCACTGTGGCACCACCGAAAAAGGCTGTAGTACGATTTAATAAAGCTGAATGAGATTGTCAGATTAATATGAATCTAATTCTTGAATGAGATGGTCAGAGCAACATGAGTCTAATTCTATCATGACATTTTTGGTTCCGTTAAAAGCTGAATAGTGGAAGTGGCTTATTTTCCATTAGGTTCAGAAAGTTCTAACCCAACCATTGTCCATTAATAGGATCTCGTCTAGACTGAAAACTACTTATGCAAGCTCGACTCCATCAGAAGGAACAGGAAGTGGAGAGAGAGAGAGCTTCCCAGTCGCATGAAGTTCAGTTATGCCAGATAAGATCATTTCTGGGGAGGCTCCTGCCACGTGTTATTAGAATTTTTGAGATATTTTACTCTTTCGAACGCAGGTTTCTACGTGTAAACATTTCCTATAATAACAAGTAGAGTGAAAGAATATTCCACATACGATTAAAGAAAATTGTTCATGGGACTATGTAACCTGGACAAGATTAAAATTGTCTGATAGATTTTATCCATTCTTTCCTAAGCCCTTTGCAAACAGTAAAAAAATAGAGTGAGTGAGTGAATTTAGGCCTAATATTTATTTAATAAGAACCATAAGATTGAGTTAAATGGCTATGTAAAGGTACAATACGTGAAAATTAAAACTATCTGGTGCGAAATTATTTCCGCTCTTTGCAGAACTTCCAGTTAAGTTTGTCTGGACGGAGAGAAATTACTGTAGCTCTCTGGGAATAAATAGCCGTACACAACGAGAACCATTTGACGGAAGACGATCTGATAAATATAGATGAAAGGAAATCAACCAATTTTACAATATTAAGTTCGTGAAATGGTTATTTTTAAACCACTTAGATCGGACGTCATTTCCTTTCGCCGGAGGTTGCCATTCTGAGGAAATGATGACAGTTTCCCTCGCAAGACGCTGAGGAAATGAAGTGACCCGTTTCGCAATTATAGGATGTTGAATGCTTTGGTGAAAATGGTCATTTCCCGATTATGTGATTTTACTTACGGAAAGTAATAGTAAGTTTTCGTCGAAGGTGGTTGGTTTTTTTTACCTCTAAATGGCGTCAGGTTTGGGCGTGTGTGCGTGTTTATAGCTTATTTTTGGGGTTTATCTTATGCATGTGTATTATGACAAAGAAAAAAAAACATAGAACAGAGAGAGAGAGAGAGAGAGAGAGAGAGAGAGAGAGAATCAATGTAAAAAGTTCAAGATCGTCAGCTTCTAGCAACTGTGGGAAGAAGTCGCCCCCAGAAAGTTGCCTCTTCGTGATTTTTCCGTAGTTGCCGAGATGCGTGGGCTCTCTCTCTCTCTCTCTCTCTCTCTCTCTCTCTCTCTCTCTCTCTCTCTCTGAAATAATAATAACAATAGCTTCGAATTGTACGATGACTTGAATATACTTGCACACCTTTAGGTATTTTATTGTGAGAGCTAGACGCAACTTTATGTGTTCGTGATGCTGACAACATTTGCGGGGGTGGGGGACATAAATGTTTGAGTAGAACGGATGGGTTTTGCTCGTGACGTGTGTGTGTGTTTGTGCGTGTTTGTGTTTGAGGGGTTGGGGTGAGTATGTGAGTACTGATCTCCCTTTACTGCGCAGTACTCCCATGTGCTGTTTTCGTCTGTTCATGGAAGGATTTTACAAGCGCTTGCTCATTTCCGCGTCTAGACCGAAGCTAGAGAATGCCTAAACTTCATTAGAAAAAGTCGTTTTTTTAATGATTCCTCCTTCCTAGAGCCTATGGACAAATTAGCAGTAGTGGTTTTAGGTTAAATGTTAATGTGTTTTTAGTAATAATCCTCTTTTTATGATACGGCGTATGGTGGTAAGCTGAAGGTGGTACTACAGCTCCCCTGACGGTCGAAGTCAATAGCCGGTGGCCTCTAAGGGTTTCAAGGTCATCCTCAGAAAAGGTTTCTTCGTCTTTACTCCTCTTCCCCTCTTTGACTGATGACGTTCCGTTTATTTATCACCATTCTATGCGCAGAAGAGGCCATTTTGTCTCAGTATAAATAGTGATTGTTTCGAACATGGCATAGGTCTAGTTATTCCCGTGTTTGTGATTGTAAACTTTGTTTTGAAAGTTAAACCCAGGGGAGAAATAACCGGACGTGATTTATTGAAGAAATACTGGTTTGAGAAAATCACTCCTAGATGTTGGCCAAGTATGTTAATTGGGGACGAGTCTCAGAATTTAGGTACGCGCTCAAGTTGTCAAGGTGTTTCGAAAGGGGTACAAGGTTGATAAACATATTTCCTATTCTTATTATTTTTCTGGTGTAAACGTCGAGATGTTATCGGACTTGAAGCGTCAAGAAGGCTCTCTCTCTCTCTCTCTCTCTCTCTCTCTCTCTCTCTCTCTCTCTCTCTCTCTCTCTCTCGGAAAAGCAACGGAACGGTGAATGCTACATTCAAACTTTTAAGTTTTATATAATCGTGGATAATCCCTTACAGCAGAGAACCTCCACAACATTAGTTGCCTTATAGGCCTACAGTACACAGAAGGCTCTTCAGAGTGTTTCTCTATGAGACCCAGAGTGTTGAGTGTTGAACTGCACTCTTTATAGAACTGCACATCTTTATAGACCTATCTTGCACTTGCACTTGCACCTGCTTACTGCTTTGATATCACTGCCCTTTCTTACTGATACCCCTTTCATGTCAAGTCCTGCTGCTTTTAAATTCTCCAGCTTCTTACTTACTCTCCTTACGTCCTCAATAGTCATTTCCACAAGCTTTCTGGAGCTGACGCTAGGCCTTTTCACTCTTAGGTCATTCAGCTCTGCGTATTGTCTACCTTCCACATTCAACAACTCTTCGAAATAGTCATTATATTGACCCAGGACTTCATTCACTTAGGGCATCATGTATCGAAACTATCTTTGTTATGAAGTACAGTTGTGTGTTAACGTTTCTCTCTGCAGTTAAGTCTAGAACATTTTTTATTATTCTGAAAGTTCTTCTAGCTTATCAAGCCCCTTCTGATTTTATTACTTGGCCTCTCTCTCTCTCTCTCTCTCTCTCTCTCTCTCTCTCTCTCTCTCTCTCTCTCTCTCATGACTACCCATCATTATGTACAGGTCATGCTATTGCACCTCAAATAATCATAAATATTATTTGCACTGTAGTGTGCTTGCTCACTTATTGTAATTGCTGTGTAACAACTATACATACACATCCTTACATGAGCAAACTACTAAAATTAGGACTGTATCTTTATAAAACCTTTTTTTTTTTTCAAGGGTTTGGCAATGAATAAAAGAATGAAATTCAAACCAACCAGAATATAGTTGCCAAGCCTAGACCACAGCGTGCTTCAAAAACTCAGGTCAACCAAACGTGAAAGCGATTGAGGGTGTTTGACTTGGCGTGTGCTTGCCCTCAGCGACGTCATCTGTATTCTGTAGGCTTTGCACGTGTTTTGGCATGGTGTAAAAGTGTGATTACAGTTGGATTCTGGCGTTAAGATCTGGTTTGAGGTTGACATACCGTAGGTAAGATCTGTGGTTGAATGACGGCTAGTGTGAGGGTTGAGTGTGTGTGGATGTTCAGTGGCGGAGTGAAAGTTGGAAGAGATTTCTGGAGGTGATACTGTGATTGCTCGACGTTGTTTTCTTTTGGATGAGACTAGTGTTTGAGTAGTTAGGTCGATGGTGTTTTGAGAGAGAGGGGAGAGAGAGGCCGAGGGCGTGATCGTTTAATCTTAGGCCCATGTGGAAAAAATATCCATTATATTTGGTATCCTGAATGAAAACTATCCCTGACTTGATATTATAAAAGACATGATTAAAAAAAAAATCGTATATTTATCCCAGATTTTCAAAAGCTCACTGACTAAAACTCACCAGCATACATTTAGACAGCTCACCTTGAAACATTTAGAAGTTTCCATAATAGTTTTCCTCCACAAAGAACTGTCCTCATTCACCATTGAGTTTACTCTCGGAAACCGGTAGCATTACTCGGTCTGTTACTGTCGCGTTGCGAAACATGGAACAATATGGAACAATGCCTTTTGTTCACGTCAGTAGCTTTCGTGGTGCTTTTCGTTCCATTGTCTCTGGCAGAGCGTTCGGTCATGGCTGCAAATGAGCCGGAACGAGACATTTCCAGAGCAACTAGAAAATGATTTCGTGAATGGAGCTTTGGTTCAGCATGCAAGACGAAGATAAGACTGTCTATATAATGTTGGTTTTGTTTTTGCAAACTATATGAGTATAATCTATGACATTAGGGCTTCTCTTTATGTTATTAGGATTGAAATTGTCACAGCCAGTGTTCAATGTTAAAATTACTCTTTCCTCTGCAAGCATTGAATCCAAAATGGGAAGCATTAAAGGTGTTAGTAGCTTTTTCAGTAATAATAATAATAATAATAATAATAATAATAATAATATAAATTTTTTGTTTGAAAACGTGCCTTTTAGTTTTCTATAAAAGAAAACTATTGTGCCGGCTTTGTCTGTCTGTCCGCCACTATTTTGTGTCATCGTCCACCCTCCAATCATCAAACATACCAAATTGCAGCTCTCTAGCCTCAGTAGTTTTTATTTTATTTAAGGTTAAAGTTAGCTGCAATCGTGCTTCTGGCAACGATATAGGATATGCCACCACTGGGCATTGGTTAAAGTTTACCGAGACCACCGAAAGATAGATCTATTTTCAGTGGCTTCGATTATTACGCTATAGCGGCTGTACAGAAAACCGGCGCATATTTTTTTACTTATTTCGTGGCTACAGAGATGTGGAGAAATTTTGTCCTGTAGATTGGTCATCGCGGTGGCCGGTAATAAATTCACAGGAAAAAAATTAACAGAAAAAAAGTCACATTAATTTATGGTGGCAATTAAAGTAATAAAACAGAAAATATTTTGGATCTTTCCTAGATAGTGATCCCCAAGGGTTTTGGGGTGCCGTTATCTAGGACTAATATTTCTGGCGGTCATTATCTTTATGATATTTACACTCTTTTGTTTATGTTTTTACGGTCATCCCCAACGGGCTTGTGCTAAACACGCCGCAGAGGTCATTATCTAGGAAAGATTAGTGTGACTTTTATTAGTGTGACTTTTTCCTGTGACTTTTATTCCTTGCTGTTGAATTTCTCCTTCTCTCTCTCTCTCTCTCTCTCTCTCTCTCTCTCTCTCTCTCTCTCTCTCTCTCTCTCTCTCTCTCTCAAAATAGTTGTTTACTGGTCAGAACTGTTACAGTAATCTCCCCGAAAGCTGCGCCTTATCCTTACGTAACAGTTGGTCGATTTAGACTTACATAAAGTTGTGAGGTTTGCCTCAGCCTCAATAGTAAATAGTATTGTTGGTCTTTAACACTAAAATATTTTATATAAACTGATCAGTGTTGTAAGTGTGCCATAACAGTATTGGACGTGAGGTTACATGAAATATTACCATCGGAATTGTTACTCGAGGCTTCATGAGAACTCACTCAAGGCTTCGTACGAAGTTTGAAAGTCATTGCTCATTTTGTATAGGCACGGAGAGTTATTCCTTCTCTGGAGGTCTTCACACAGTGCCACAAATCTCAGGAATAAATATTTGAGGTAATAAATTAAATAACTTTGGGTATTATTTCAAAAATGAGTGTTGAAACTAGACCCTAAACCAACAACCAACGTTGGCTTATGCGATGAACGTATAAGTCTAGAAGCGATGGAGACCTACCAGTCAACGTAACGAAATTATGTATCTACTTAGCGTCCTAGTAGTATACGTTGTATTATGCATTATTTTTTTTTTTATTTGAAAAGTAACGACAGTAAATCCCTTTATGCCAGGATTCCAAATCATTGGAAATACCGGTTTTGGTGACATTTGCGTGTAATGAATTCATTTGAATATGGTGATATCACAAAGAGGACTGACCCAGCGCCAATGTGAATATTACGGAGCAGCTACGTACGTAACTTTGAAACCAGGACCTCTACTCAATTTGGCCCCAGCCAGGACTCAGTGTAACCTGGCTTTTTTATGGGTGCGTGGTTCGTCGACTGCGCATGTGCAGTGGGGCAGACGTAGTCTGATTGGATCCACTTGCAATGCAACGCCAGAAAAATAATGATGGCATAATCAAATTTGCTGTGGTTTTCTACGGGAGAATTTGTTTCTGTGTAATCAGCATGGAATGTCAGCTTGATGTGCAAAAATTATATTTAAAAAAAAACCAGAGTCCTCATGCATTGTCTAGTTTTGTCTAATTTTCCGTAGTACAACGAAAAAAAGAATGTCATATATATATATATATATATATATATATATATATATATATATATATATATATATATATATATATATATATATATGAGAGAGAGAATATTTTTCTGATCTTTACAAATATAACAAATCTCATTAAACGTGCAATTTATGGTGTTCTGCCACACAGGTAAGACCACATTCAGGAACCTTGTTCACAAGTTACTCATTTATATATGAATATACAACCTTAAATAATACAGCCCACTTTAGCCTAGGACTAAAGTTTATAGCTGCTTTATGCCATGCACCGTCGTATGTTTGTCCATTGCATACTGTATTATGTAACCCCCGTATATGCAAGTAATCCCCTCCAAACTTTAGTTTCAAGGCCGCTCCTTTAGTCTTACGTAAGATACTCACGTGCGCGTGCGCACAAACGCTCACAAAAACACATACACACCCAAGGCCTTGCTTTTTCGAGATACAAAGACGCCTCTGTAATGCCTCATATATATATATATATATATATATATATATATATATATATATATATATATATATATATATACACATACATATACATATATATATTAGTCTCACATTCAAAAATATGAAATTCAGGGACGCGTGACTTGGAGCTATGTAGCAACAGTGGGTTGATTTTAGTACTAGCTGAGGTGAGAGACAGGAAGGTGGTTGGACCGGGACCCCCCTGATGGGTAGGGTGTGGGTGGGGGTTGAACTGACATTCAGGAGGTTAGCCCTCAACATTATATCCCCCTCCTCCTCCCCTCCCGAATTCATCCCTCCGAATCCCTCCTTTCTCACGCGACTGAAAATGCGCGCTTATGTTTATGATGCTGTTTTGGACGGATTATTATTTACTAATGTATTGATCTGCCTGGGAAGTTGTTTGTGTATAATCTGGCTTTTGTTGTTTATGGTTAATTTGTTAGAAAGTTAGGTTGTTGTTTAATTTAACGGCATGACACCCCATGGTGTTGAAACATCGGTAAGAAATTATTCAAGTGTAGACCTATAGAAATTTCTGTTGCTTGAAATTACTTGTAATAGGCTTTTAAAAAGTCATTATTTCACATATAAGAGAGAGAGAGAGAGAGAGAGAGAGAGAGAGAGAGAGAGAGAGAGAGAGAGAGAGAGAGAGCACGTGCAGTACTTGGTGTGTCACGCTCCTGCACACACGACAGTGGAAATCGTTGTCATTCTCTATCTTCAACATGTGCTAAATGAAAGCATGGTCACGTTTATCATTTATATACCGTTGTCATCACAACAGATGTTACTGTTGTAACTATTTTTATTTTTGCTGGTATTTCTCCCTCTCTCTCTCTCTCTTTTGTATACACATACACACACACACACCCATTGGAAATCGCTCTTGCATACGGAATGAATGAAACAGTCAGTTCTATATTTTTAGCACTAATGAATTAAATCTGTTGCTGTTCACTATCGGAATATGAGACTGTATTGTTAACATACTACGTAGGACCGATTATTCTGTGGTTTCAATTTATTGTACAATAAATTGCAATGGTTTATTGCACTGCTGAGAAAATGCAGGCAGGATATTAATTAAGCAACTGCTTCTTGTTGAACGTAACGGTCGTTTTTATTGACAGTAAAAGGTAAAATGTAAGAATGTTGAAGATTCAGCAATAGGCCTAGTTCTGGAAATCAAGAAACATCACTCATAACAAAACAATCGTCAAATAATTGAGATTTGTTTACATCAACTGTGTGTGACTTTCTGCCTAAGAAAGGCACAGGCAAGTCCTTTTAAACATCCGTCACCATTTTTCCTCTAAAAAATTTTCTTCGTTTGTCCAAATTGAGTTCGTCGTCGGTGTGAGCACTTACTAGCTGAAACTCCCCCATTCTTCGTTTCCTGCCACATGGTGCGACTTGTACGTATTCTGATATGGTATTCTCAGTATCATGTCACAGCAGTGACCTCTCTCTCTCTGTCTAATAATAGTACCATAGGAGACAAGGGGGAGAACTATGCACTGATTTTTTCGTGCATATTTAATTTTGTACTGATTCAAAGTACCGCTGCTTTAAGAAGGAGGACCCAGAACTGTAGAGCAAATCGTAACAGGTTTAGCAGTGGAATCTTAGCATCAACAAACAAGACATTTATCCTCAGCTTTCAGGATACGTGAATGAATCGCCTCGTGTCCCCCCCCCCTTCTCCCTCCCTCCCCGAACTGGTGCCGTCAACGGAACCGTGTGAGAGAACCGGTTGTAAATGGGGTTGGACCATCGTTCCCGTCTTGTAGTAAGGCGTTAGACGACGAATTGTTTACATTTTAAGTTTCGGCAGTTCATGTCACTCGGGGTGAACCTCTTGCTCTTATTGGAGAACTCTCGTGTGCTTTGGAAGTCTCTCTCTCTCTCTCTCTCTCTCTCTCTCTCTCTCTCTCTCTCTCTCTCTCTCTCTCTCCTTCGTGTATTTAGTGCGCGAATACATGCTTGCTTACACGAGCTCTCAATACGTTTTCGCAACCGCTGCATTTGTAATACTTCAGAAATATCACCCAGCGCTGAGTTACTAAGTCCCTGAGGGAATTACCAGGCAGTTGCGCAAAGGAAAAAAAATAATGTACGTTATCACCGTCACTATGTTCTCCCAGCAACAAGAAATGACGGAATATTGTGGCGTCCTTGGAAAAAAAACTGTCGGTTGTTACCCACTGACTCTAGCGCTCTCTCTCTCTCTCTCTCTCTCTCTGTCGATTCAGTCGGTCTAGCTTTTGTTACGGGAGCTTAAAATGTGATGCTTCTCCCTTCTGTCATTCTGAAATATGATTTTTCATTATACCTCTTGTTTGTTCGTTTGAGAATTATGAGAATCTGGAAGGAAACAATTAGAGAAAATATTCTGGGAAACGCACGTCCCCCCAAAAGTTTGTTAAATAGTTAGCCTATGGCGCGTACAGTCTACTGTAGCTTCCTAAAACTTTGAACAGCAGAGTTACACCCAAACAGCGCTTCTCCCCAAAGGTTACATTCCCGTCTAGATTCACATCTAAGTGCTTGTTGCTAGTCATGACCCACCATTGGCAAAGCTTTTGTCAAGTGGCTCACACAACTCGGTAATCCTGATAGGAAACGGACGAACAATGGGAACTGAAACCTTCCCCGTCTGGGGTGAAAATAGCCGCCATCACGGGTTCCTGTCCACGTCGATTGAATCTCCCAGATTTCAGTCGTATTTACCGAAAGGATTTCTTCTAGGATTTATAATTTTGAGGATTGGCTGTGACTGTGATGATATGGGCAACTACGGTTGACGTTGAGTTGAAGAGAGATGAATACGGAAGGGATTGTGAGAAAATTTACGAAGCGCCACTGGCCTTGAGGAATAGGTCCGACGCCGGCCGCCCAATCTGTCTGTCCTCGTCCCTCCTGATAATTCTCTCTCTCTCTCTCTCTCTCTCTCTCTCTCTCTCTTTATATATCTCAGTCGTCGGTGCAAATATAAAACTGCGGGTGTCGCTTGATTGGCGAGACGGCTTGTTGGAAGTCGATATTGATTTTGTTCTGTAGTCGAGTGAAATACTTTGTCATTGCGAGTATGTCAAGTCAGTTCCCTTCATTATAGTGTGTTATACAAGTGGTCTTGTTACGTTCAACCCAAATGTAACACACACACATATATATATGTATTGTATAATTTTTATGGGCCATTATGATAAATAAATAATTTAATGTTTTCCTGTTACTATGTTTAAGTAAAATGGCGTTTGCCTTTTGAATGAAATTAAATGCAGTCATGTTAATAACATGAGAGTTAATGGCTTAATGGATCAAGAAAATAAGTATACTTACTGTTAATTTATTACACTAGACTATTGCTCCAGCTGGGAAGAAGAAGATTGCTTCAGTTGGTTCGTTCTGTGAAATTTGATACTTATGAAGGATTAATATGAAATATATTTACGGAATTTTTCAGGGTACACTTGCGTTGGTTCTCTATTTCGTCAGTCACTTTTGCACCAGTTTTGCAATGAGAGGTTCACCAGCGTGACCTTTTAGTTATCTGTAAAAGAAAACTATTGTGCCGGCATTGTCTGTCCGTCCGCACTTTTTCTCTCCGCCTTCAGATCTTAAAAACTACTGAGGCTAGAGGGCTGCAAATTGGTATGTTGATCATTCACCCTCCAATCATCAAGCATACTAAACTTCACCCCTCTATCCTCAGTAGGTTTTATTTTATTTAAGATTAAAGTTAGCCACAATCGTGCATCTGGCAACGTTAAAGGCCAGGCCACCACCGGGCCGTGGTTAAATTTTCATGGGCCGCGGCTCATACAGCATTATACCGAGACCACCGAAAGATAGATCTATTTTCGGTGACCTTGATTATACGCTGTACAGAAAACTCGATTGCGCCGAAGAAACTTCGGCGCATTTTTCACTTGTTTTCTTTTGACATGAAACTGAGTACATTTCTACCGTCACTTCCCAATTATTATTGCAATCTGTTGTTTTCAGTCATCGTTGATTTTACATATGTAGTAAAGATGAGATCTATTATCAGATCTTTATTAGAAATGTAAAACTGATATTCCACATTAGATCTGTTATTTAGTGCCGTCAGTGCACCTCATGCGGTGCACTGTAGGTATTACATGAGTTCTTTGCAGCCTGATTTTGGCCCCTAGCTGCAACCCCTTTCGTTCCTTTTACTGTACCTCCTTTCACATTCTCTTTCTTCCATCTTACTTTCCACCCTCTTCTAACAATTCATAGTGCAATTGCAAAAGGTTTTCCTCCTGTTACACCTTTCAAACCTTTTATTGTCAATTTCCATTTCACCGCCGAATGACCTCATAGGTCCAAGTGCTTGGCTTTTGCCCTAAAATTCTATATTCAGTTCAGTTCAGTTCAATTAGATCTAGTATTAAAATGGGTAAAGATCTGTAAAAAAACGTAATTGTGTATTTTTATATGTTGAAATTCAGTTTAGATAAATGTTATCGTTTAACATAGTCAAAATTAAGTGAATTTCCATCTGAAGTGAATCTTGTAAGGGGCTAAGTACCGTCAGTGCACTTCACGTGGTGTACTGTCATCATTACTAAAAGTAGTTTGCACCATCCCTTCTGCACCTAGCCTTTTACTCTAACCTCCGGTCTCACTTTCCTCTCAAATATTTTGCTGTCCAACCACTCCAATCCTCATTTTGCTGTCTCAAGCGCTGAATGGCTGAAAGTGCGCCCGTCCTTGGCTTTATAGCCGAAGTATCCTTGTATTTTATATTTTATAGTATGATTTATAGTTTGCTTACATTTTTATGTATTTATTTATTAATAACTAATCTCTTCTTTTTTTGTATTTCCTATCGCCTTCTGTTACTTCTTTCAAATGAACTCCTTAATATTCTTTAGTAGCTTGAATTTCAAGTCAGTGGCCCCTTTGGTGGGCACGTCCCATCTGAATAGTGTCCTTCATCTTCTGAATAATAATAATAATAATAATAATAATAATAATAATAATAATAATAATAACAACAACAACATATCAATCAGTCGCTTGAATTGATTATGCTTGACTTCGATCACGTATTACCTAAAAACCAAAGCGAAAAAAGATCCGGGTTTCCGGAGAGAACGTAACCGCAGCGGACGGCCGCTTCGTCCTTCCCGCGGATATCCGAGAATCGCGGATTCCGTTACACCCAAAGTAAAAAGATACAGAAATCAGAGTGGAGATTGACATTCAACCGACAGAAGTGGCAGGCGCCCGCCCGCCCACCACCACCACAGGCGCCGGTGGCACGAGCGACGATGCCCACGGAGTGGATTCCGTGCGGTCCACCGCCGACCGACTACGAGACCAAATCTGGAAACCTCTTTGCTTGGAACCAGAGCCAAAACTTGAAAGTTTTGGCTCTGGTTTCCTCGTCTCAAATGCGTGCCCCGTTGTCGAATTTCTCCGAAGTTCCAGGGGTCCTTTATCCTTCCTCATGGCGTAGGACTATGGAACGGTCTCCTACTGAGGATGTCTTGCGATTGGAACCTCGAAAGTTCAAGAGAAGATGGAATACATTACCACCATAAAACAATTCTCTTGTATTTTAATAATTTACCTATATTTTTTATCTGTTTATTTATTAATTTGTTGATTTATTTTTCTTTCCTAATAACTGATCTCTACTCTGTATTTTTTATTCTGTTACTTTCCAATGAATACCTTAATATTCTTTGGAAGCTTAAAGTTCAAGTCAGTGGCCCCTGTGGTTGGCTTGTTCCTTGTGAATAGGGTTCATCTCCTGAATAATAATAATAATAATAATAATAATAATAATAATAATAATAATAATAATAATAATAATAATAATAATAATAATAATAATAATATCTGCCTCTTCCAGCAACTCCAAACATTCTTGAATTTTATCTTCTTAGTTTTACTGGACGTATAGTTTCATGAATTGAGGACGAGAGAGGCAATACTTATCTTTCTTCATGGGAATGACAAAGATTTAGGAAATTTTTTTGTACTGTCAAAAGAACGAAAACAGACATCAATCAAATTGATGTCAGTATCGCATCTGCTTCCCTTTTCATTCTTGAACTTACAGTTCACAGAATGCATGTGTGTGTGTGTGTGTGTGTGTGTGTGTGTGTTTTGATGTGAATTAGCTCTTTGAATCGACACTTTGCGTTAAACATTGTGCACTTGAAGATCTGCTTTGATTTTGGTTATTTAACACTCTCTCTCTCTCTCTCTCTCTCTCTCTCTCTCTCTCTCTCTCTCTCTCTCTCTCTCTCTCTCTCTCTCTCTCTCTCTCTCCCCCCGCGGTACAGTTATGCAATGGGACCAGTGCTTGAGGCGTCTTGTGTTACGCAGATACCAGCCACTGGATCCATTTGGAATGGGTTACAAGACTCGAATATCATGACGGCATATTTTTAGAACATGGCGAATCCGTGAATTTATTTATTGCATTTCCAACGGGAATTTTCCGATTCGGTTTTGATGGTAGATTGGTTGCTAGCCCTGAGGAAGAGGCTGAACGGCTTCGTAGAGTTTTTGAAGCCAAGTAGTCACCTAAACGCCATATTGTTTGGAAGCTTGAATTTCAAGTCTGTGTCCCCTTTGGTGGGCTTGTTCCATATGAATAGGGTTCTTCATCTTCTGAATATTAATAATAATATTATACCCATCTATTAGGTTTCATGGTGTCTTTTCCTAGAAATAATGGACCAGAATTTTTTTCATTGTATTTCTAAGTATCGTCTAATATTCTATTATTTAATAACGCTCAACGTGTTGTTACATTAATGAAAGGTACCAGCTTACTTTTCAGTGCGCTAGGACACAGAGCAGAAGAGTAGTTTCTGTTGCCCCGTCACTAGTAACCTATGAACTTGCCTTTAAAATTTGATAAAGTAATATGTCCTTTCATGTTGTTTGATATAACTTAATGTACAGGTTATAATGTGTGTGTGTGTGAATGCAAATGAACCTCAGGACAAGGAAATAGTTTGTAAATCCTGACCGGTTTCGTCTTTAGATCTAGGACATTTTCAGATGAGACTGATACATACTGGTATGATTATAATCATATATATACATACATACATACACACATATACAGTATATATATATATATGTGTGTATGATTTTAAATCACAAAAAGGTAAAATAAAAAAAAGGTAATAATCACGATTATACGAACAAAGTTACAGCCACGAAGGAAAGAGTGAAGCCATCAGATGCTAATAATTACTTTCCTCTTATTACCAAGACATGGCCACAGCAACTGTGACCATCTTGGTAATAAGACGAAAGTACTTAGCATCTCAACTGTCTCACTCTTTCCTTCGTGGTTGTAACTTTATATATATATATATATATATATATATATATATATATATATATATATATATATATATATATATATATATATATATATATATATATATAATCCTCTTCAAAAAAATCGTGCCATTCTCAGTTTCTCTTCCATAGTAGAGTCAGTTGCTATGAAGCAGATTACGGATAGGACCTTGGATATAATTTTGCAGTCTTACAAGCACAAAAACATTCCTGAACCGCGTCCTCCAGGGCCAAACAACTTGGTAAAAAAAAGTGACGCCACAAAACTTCGGAATTTTTTTTTTTCAGGCTCTCCGTACCTAGATTACAACGCACGCTTTCACTCTTTCGATGACGATATTAATAATGTTTTTCGTCGTATATATCAATGTAAATAATTATTTAAAAAAAACAGCATTATTTGACGCCACAAATATTGGGAAGAAAAATTCTGGAATTTTTTTCCATCACCTCCCTTGTTCCTAGATTACGACACAGTGTTACGATGACGAGGTTGATAATGCTTCAAGTTGTATTTATCAATATAAGTAATTATTTAAAAAAAAAAAAAAACAGCATTATTTAACGCCACAAATATTGGGAAAAAATTCTGGAATTTTTTTAACAGTTCCCTTGTGCCTAGATTACGACACAGTGTTTCGATGACGAAGTTAATAATGCATCAAGTTGTATATATCAATATAAATAATTATTTAAAAAAAGCATTATTTGACGCCACAAATCTTTGAAAAAAATTCAGGATTTTTTTTTTTTTTTTTTTTTTTTTTCATCAGGATCCTTGTACCTAGATAAGGACGCAGTCTTTCGATGACGTTGTATACAACAATATACATAATAATTGGAAGAGTATCGTAACATTTTTCTAGTGGCTTATCTCCTCCCCGTCTCGTATAGACGGACAGGTGAACAGACCAGCCTTACCAATTTCGCGTTCCGGGGTTTGATAATGGCTTCTCCTTTTATGGACAGCTCGTTGCGTCGTCGGCTGGACTTGTTTTCCCAGTCAGTCTTATTTTTTGGTCTTTTTTTTTTTATTAGTCTTGGGCCTTCTCTACCTGAGAGTCCTGTGTCTCTTGGCAACACCACGACTCGCTTCTGATTTCAGACGGTCTCTTTTGTAATACTGAATAACTGCGTGTGTGTGTGTGTGTATTATATATATAATATATGTGTATTATATATATATATATATATATATATATATATATATATATATATAATATATATATATATTAGGTGTTTCATATTATAACTTTTTAGTTATATATATTATATATAATATATATATATATATAGGTGTGTTTCATATTCGCAAAAACTGATAACTTTTTTTCTGGCCTCCTGAGATATACCACATTATCTACCATTACGTGAATTATCTTTGTATAATATTTATATATTTATATAAAATATATACAAATACTTATATATAAATATATATATTTATTCGTTGAGTGCATGCGTGTCATATTCTCCAACTGAATGCATAATCTTGCCCATTACCAAAATAAAAATCCGCCGGGTGTTCTACGACGGGCCTGCTCCAGAGGAGCTCTCTTGTGAAGAAATGGGAGCTTTTCGTATCGAAAGTAATTGTTAATAGGTCACATAATATCTTCTCGGCACCAAAAACCGCTCTTTCCACATCGAACTGAAATGAACTCTCTGAACCTTGGGTGGGTCTGGAACCTGCCGTATCGGATTTTTCACCCCTCTCTCTCTCTCTCTCTCTTGGGTGAGAGTTTGTGCCGGCGTGATTCCATGTTCCAGAGGTTAATCAGCCTTATACGTAATGCGAAATTCTAGGTGTGGTTGGCCCAGCCACAGACGGCTAGTAGGAGACTTATTATATTGTAGCATTGGTAGGGTTCTCTCTCTCTCTCTCTCTCTCTCTCTCTCTCTCTCCGGACGGATGATTATGTGGTTAATTTTTTCCCCCATTACCGGAAGTCTTGCGATACAACGCACTTGGTTCACTAGCTACTGTCGTCAAGTACAGACATCGTGTAGTCGCGTTTCCTGTAGCTATGATGTCATTTTGAAGGACTTAGAAGCCCCTACAAAAATATTTACAGGGATCATGGTCTTTGAAGGACGTAAAAGCATTTACAAAAATATTTACAACGGTCGTGGTTTTTTTTGAAGGTCTTACAATCATTTACAAAAATATCTACAGGGATCATGATCTTTGAAGGACCTATAAAAGCATTTACAAAAATATTTACGAGTATCGTGATCTTTTGCTTGACTAAAGAGCATTTACAGAAAAATAATGATCTTCTGAAGGACCTAAAAGTATTTACAAAAATATTTACAAAAACCACAAGTATTTTTTATGTATCAGACTACAAATATTGAGAATACAAAAAGCACAAACAATTACATCTTACCGAAAACCATATTAGCGAACTGTACCTTACGTAACGTTCGGGAAAAAAGACAAAAAGACACGGTTATTTGGATTGCACGGCGCATGCGTTGACCATGAACGGTCGTAAAAAGGAGGTAATTACATTCTGGCGTCGCTGTAGAAGGGGTCGTTGACCGTAAGGGCCCCCTTTCTTTTCCAAGCTTCGTCGAAAGTGATTTAGTTGCGTCAACTACAGCCGCTGTGTCTTCTCGGAGAATCTCCTCCTGTTACTTCTCTTTATTTCCGCGATGTATGCAAGGTGGAGTGTTTGTCAGTTCAGAATCCCTTGACAGTTCTTCTTTAAAGGGCTCTCCACGTGTCTAGAAAGAGAGCAACGCCCCTTTCTAGATAAACGAGGCTCTCTAGAGATTTACGAAGAATAATGACTGATTCGTGTGGAGGTTGTCTGTTTGTGCTTGAGAGAGAGAGAGAGAGAGAGAGAGAGAGAGAGAGAGAGAGAGAGAGAGAGAGAGAGAGAGAGAGTGTGTGTGTTTAGTGAAATGCCTAATCATGTAGTTAGTGATTGTTTAGACAGTATCATTTTAACTGAATTAGGGTGTAACAGAGAGAGAGAGAGAGAGAGAGAGAGAGAGAGAGAGAGAGAATTTAGTGAAATGCATAATCATATAGTTATCGTTTAGATAGTATCATGTTAACTGAGTTAGGGTATAAACAGAGAGAGAGAGAGAGAGAGAGAGAGAGAGAGATTTAGGGGCAGCAGTGTGTGTGTGGTAAGGTGCAAGTTTCGACGGGATTCCGTACACGTGATGGCGAGGAAGAGGGTCACGTGTCCACTGCTAGCTGGAGCCGTAGCTCACGTGACCTAGAGGTTTCTCTCTCTCTCTCTCTCTCTCTCTCTCTCTCTCTCTCTCTCTCTCTCTCTCTCTCTCGTAAAATATTCATCTTACCCTGGATTACAAGCTCATATACCTCACATAACTTGTACTGTTAGTAGCGAGGTGCTAAAATTGCAAGTGTTCTGAAGACTTACTGATATAATTATTCCTTCAATGAATGTAAAATCTTTCTCCATTCCTTATTCACTTGTGTAATTTGCTCTGTAGTCCCTTCCATGTAAAACGTGTAGAATGGTGTTGACTTCGAAATGTCAGTCGTTAACCTTCACCAACAAGACGTGGGTGCTAATGAGAGAGAGAGAGAGAGAGAGAGAGAGAGAGAGAGAGAGAGAGAGAGAGAGAGAGAGAAAGATAGGGAGTTCAGTGAAATGCCTAATCATGTTGTTAGTTATTGTTTAGACAGTATCATTTTAACTGAATTAGGGTGTAACACAGAGAGAGAGAGAGAGAGAGAGAGAGAGAATTTAGTGAAATGCCTAATCATGTAGTTAGTTATTGTTTAGACATTATCATTTTAACTGAATTAGGGTGTAACAGAGAGAGAGAGAGAGAGAGAGAGAGAGAGAGATTTGGGTGGAGTGCGGCGTGTTGGTGTTGACTTTATCCAATATTTTGGAGCTAAAATCCTCCTGTAGTATATACCAGATGATCTCGGGGGCGAGACTCCTCTCCAACGCATACACTATGATTCTGCATCTGCTCGAGGAGAGGAATAATGGGTAACGATTATCTAGCGCGAAATCTCTCGCTTTATTGAGGTTCCAGCATCCGTTCGGGTTCCTTTGTCATCGTAGGTGCAGTAATCTTGCTTGATTTGCGCACAGTCACGCTCGCCTCTCCTGAGAGGGGAAGAAACTCCCTGAATTTGACGAATATCTGTGATGCTTTTTTTTTTCCCCAGCTGAGCACAGGTTTGTTGACGCTGGATGAACTTGGGATGAAGCTCATATACAGAGTCATGTTGATTTTTAAAGTTCTAATTTCAGTCGTATAGGGAAGCTAATATGTAGAACTTTGGTTTCTCTCTCTCTCTCTCTCTCTCTCTCTCTCTCTCTCTCTCTCTCTCTCTCTCTCTCTCTCTCTCTCTTCTTTTTTGGAAATAGGTGAGTCACACTTTGAAGTATAACTACAAATATGTTCATCATCATCACCATTCTTCTCTCTCTCTCTCTCTCTCTCTCTCTCTCTCTCTCTCTCTCTCTCTCTCTCTCTCTCTCTCTCTCTCTCTCTCTCACAATGCCTGTCTGTGTCCTTCCCTATCTGCAGCCCTCAAGATTGGCACACGAACATCATTGATCTCACAAGCAGGGGGTCTCACTCAGCTTTGTGGGGAAGGGGGTTGCCCGCTTGACGCGTGAAACGACAGTGCCATTGCCAGGGTAGGCAGGGGGAGTGCCTCATAGCTTTAAAAATTCTGTGCCGGTGACTCGACTTGTCGTAGTAAAAGAAGGAAGTTTGTTGGGCACCACGTAAAATAATCCCCCAATTTCAGTGTCTTATTTTGCGTCAGTGATTTTTTCAAGTTAATCTGTCATTTTTGTAATATATAAATAACGCTTGCTAAGTTATTATTATCCCATCACGAAAAAGACATTTAGCAAACGAACTTGGCACTGAAATGTCCTTGCCTCGTTCGTCTTTTCTCGCGAGTCTTTCCATGAATGCCAAAAATCCGTGGCACTGGGATGGTGGGGAGGGTTTGGGGGAGGTGGAAGCACTCTTCTCGAGTTGTCAGATTCCGCCACATCTTGTTGGTGGCACTGTCGTCGGTCTCAGGTGGAGGGGTTGGGGGTGGGTTGGGTAAGGTCGTAGCAGATGGCGTTACGTAACATTTCGTAATTCGGAAGGAGGCATTCCTGCCCTTTTCGTACGTATTGCAGCGAGTGAATAAAAATTGTTACGTTGTCGCAGTGTGAGAGATGTTAAATATGACGGATGTTCAATGCATTGACTCAGTAATGAGTTAGACGTCTTCGAATGAACTGCTTCCCGCACTGCAGAGTGCCATTGTTCGGGACGATCGCAAAGGCACTCAGAATGTAAATAGATTTAAGCACAACAAGTCACCACGCGTGTTTGTTGGACGTGTTTTCTCTTATTTGTCGTTTTAATGATGCTTTAGCTGTTTATTTTTTTATTTTTAGAAATTGCGTTTTAGTTTTCTGTAAAAGAAAATTATTGTGCCGGCTTTGTCTGTCCTTCCGCACTTTATTCTGTCCGCCCACAGACCTTAAAAACTACTGAGGCTAGAGGGCTGCAAATAGGTGTGTTGATCATCCACCCTCCAATCATCAAACGTACCAAATTGCAGCCCTCTAGCCTCAGTAGTTTCTATTTTATTTGAGGTTAAAGTTAGCCATAATCATTCTTCTGGCAACGATATAGGATATGCCACCACTGGGCCGTGGTTACAGTTTCATGGGCCTCGGCTCATACAGCATTATACCTGAGACCACCGACAGATAGATCTGTTTTCAGTGGCCTTGATTATACGCTGTACAGAAAACTCGATTGCGCCGAAGAGAATTCGGAGCATTTTTCACTTGTTTTGTGTTCTTTATGGATATTAATCTGAAAGTCATTTTGAAAATCAGTCGTTTTAATGATGACTGAAACTGCGTCGTTGTTGCATAAATTCAGTGCATGAAATGCTTTAAGTTTTTTTTTGTAGAGCAGCCTTTGTGAATTACCTATATGTATCATGTTGCCAGGATGTTTGCGTATGTGAAAAGAACTCAATTTCTACCACAGAATTCACCTGATATATCGCTTCAAGATTTGTGAATTCTTTGGGAATTTGTGACTCGCACCAGGTGTGAAAAACGAGCGTGGAACGCCCTAGCGCTTCTAAAAGAGAAATGCTCTCTATGTATATATATATATATATATATATATATATATATGTGTGTGTGTGTGTGTGTGTGTGTATGTATGTATGTATGTATTATACCGTAAGCGCTAATTATGTTAATTATGCCCTGTGTCCATTTTTCCTCACGTATGCTAACAGCTATACATTAGATTTTATCATGTATAAATGAATCTGCCGAGATACGCTTGGCAACAAGTAACAATCCATGATTGTATTTGTTGCCTTTGTTGCATTCATGTATTGTATTATTGTATTTGTTGCTGCTTTTAGTTTTGTAGTCTCGGGTATGGAATTCAAGTTCTCTGACTTTTCCTTAATAAGATTGAACGCTTTCGGCAGCCATAATTCTTTAGGTCCCGTTAATCGGTGAATGACAATTAGCGTAGGGTCTGTTTATCTTGAAGTCATTAAAATGTCATTCCACGCATTTTCTCTGTCGCAGAATTGCGTTAAAACAACGGAATCGCCTGCTGTGGTTCCGAGGGCTTCTCGTCGCTACACAACAACATTACGTTGTTGTGAAGATAGGCGGCTAATCAGTGGTGGCTAGCTACAGTAATTGTTTACCAATCTTTCGCTTTCAGATAATTGGAGATTGGTCTGTTGTTATGTAAAAGTTTTTATTTGTGTTGCAGTCCGTCCCCAGTGGTAACACACACAAACACACACACACACACACACACACACACTATATATATATATATATATATATATATATATATATATATATATATATATATATATATATATATATATATATATATATATATATTCAGGCTGAATTCATTCAGATGTTTATATTTTAAATTAGAGCTGATTGACACGGAAGAATAATTCACCCATTCTGACCTCTTTCAAGACATCACGTTTATTCATACACCTGTCCAGAAATACGTAACTCATGTTTGCACGTGTTTTATTGTATTTTCTCTGAAAAAAATTTTTTTTTTGAAAACTCAGTGTTTGTGCTTTTAGTTCCTTCTGGTATTATCTAGATGTTTTTACTGCTGTGTCTTTGCTGAGGTATAAAGTACAGAGCTGTACTTTGACCTTTTCGTTACCTTAATTGCGACGTCATGAATTAGGTCAAGTGTATCAGTCTCCTGCCTCTTGTTTATATAACGTCTCTTGTCGTTAATTCCTTTGGATTATCTTTTTCATTTGGCCCTCTCCTTCGAGCCGTTAATCATTCCTGAGTAAGTCACTTGATAGCGTCCGGTCTCTGTGGGGGGGTAGTGCTATCAGCGCATTTCACGCGGTGCATTGTAGGCATTACTTGCGGTTCTTTGCAGCGTCCCGTCGGCCCCTTAGCTGCAACCCCTTTTATTCATTCCTTTGACTGTGCCTCCGTTCATATTCTGTTTCTTCCATCTTACTTGTTTCAACCACCTCCTAACAGTCGCTTCTAGTGCAGCTGCGAGGTTTTCCTCCAGGTACACCTTTCAGACCTTTGTAGTCTCAATTTCCCTTTCAGCCCTGAATGACCCATGGGTCCCAGCGCTTGGCATTTGACCTAAATTTCATATTCCAAATTCAATTCCAGGTCAGTGCAAAGTTCCTCATCTAGGTCCCAGCTCTTGACATTTGACCTAATTTTTAAATGAAATTCCATTCCATTCTATCTTTTCACGTGGCACCCGCCTTCAACCCGTAAATCACTGCAAAGTGTGTCATTTTCTGAAGGCAAGGATGTACCGTTGCTTGCTGCTGGCACAACAGCAGGGGGCAGGCAGGTGAGAGAGGGATGCTTGCGAGATCGGTGTTTACCTGCGAGTATCCCTGGCAACCAGCAGCGTCATCTAGGCGAGGTCCGGGTGTCGTCGCTTGTTGGTGATGGCGTCGTCTTCGCTGTTTATCTGCTGACCTCGCTCCTTGGCCGGGTTATCGGCGTCTTGATACATTTATCATCTGCGTTCTTCTCCGTCTTTCGAGTTGATGGTTTGTTCCCTTCACATAAAACGTGGCGTTTTTAAAGTCGAGTGTTATAATATATTGTGACGCCAGTAATCATAAATCACACAATCGTATGTTGTGGGGTGCCGTACCATATTCAGAGGATCTTGCTTCGACCGTGGTTTAGGAACTTCAGGCAATCATGTTTCCACGTCGGGGCGAAGTTTCCAAGTTTTATTTTTGTATTGTGCACCTTACGTGGTGCACTGTAGGCATTACTAAAGGTTCTTGGCAGCCACCCCTCGGCCACTAGCTGCAACCCCTTTCATTCCTTTTACTTGACCTCCATTCATATTATCTTCCATCTTGCTATCCACCCTCTCCTAACAATTCTTTCATAGTGCAAATGCGATGCTTTCCTAATGTAACACCTTTCAAACCTATCGACTCTCAGTCTCCTTTCCAGCGCTAAATGACCTCCTAGGTCCCGGTGCTTGGCTTTTGGCCTAAACGTTATATTCCATTCCACTAAATGACGTCTTAAAGAGAAGAGTACTAATTTACATTATGAGGCTAGAAAGAAATATGAAATGTGTACCCAACTGTTCATGCGTGTAACTTTCCGTTTAATACTGCAGTACATCTTGTATATAATAATATAAACCTTTAATTAACAGGTTATTATTAGTAGGAGACCCTTAATTTCTTCTTTAATTCCCTGAGGCTACAGTCTAGTAAGTAAGACCTTCAGTACACTAGTAGTAATTCAGTTGATGGTGCGTTCGACTCATTGCCTTGCAAAAATGCATTTAGTGTTGCTTAGTGCGAACCAGTGTTTTATACAGTAAACCTCTCTCTCTCTCTCTCTCTCTCTCTCTCTCTCTCTCTCTCTCTCTCTCTCTATATATATATATATCTCTATATCTCTCTATATATATATATATATATATATATATATATATATATATATATATATATATATATGCATTTGCGCTTAAATATATGCGTCAACAATATGTATGTATATACACATATAAATAAATAATACATGCATACATATTGTTGACGCATATAAACACATGCGCCAAATTCATCCAAATTCAATAGTAACCCGGTAATCACTCACCTACCATTATACTTTTCTGTTGAAGAAAGTGCTCGCACTCGATCGAGTGTGTTTATGTGTGTATCTGCGTGTGTATGTGTTAGTGTGAGTGTATCTGCGGACCTCTTAAATTGACAGTACTGTTGAATCCATTCACGTCTTTTTCCCGTCATTCGGGTTAAAATTAAGCCCTTCCATATGGCGACTTGAAAGTGAATGTGGTTTTTTCCCTCCGACACTCTGGCGCCACTGATATCCCCCCCTCCCTCCACCTGGTCGTGGAGGGGGATACGTGAGGGCCCCCTCCCTCCTTTCATCAACCCCCCCTTCTCTCCTTCCCCTCCTCATCATTATTCCACCTGCTGGTCCGCTTGTATGTATATTTTTTCCCTCTGCAGAGAACATTTTCTTAATCTGATTTTCCATTAAATTCTTCTGTTGTTCCCCGTGAATGTAATTTATATACTTTTCATTTTACTTTTGTCCCTATAAATGTAATTTTTTTATTATATTTTTATTTAACTTTGGTTCCCTTAAATATAATTTTTTTTATTATATATATTTTTTATTTAACTTTTGTTGTATTTTTTAAATTTGTTATTTGACTTTGGTTCTCGTAAATGTAATTTTGTATTATATATAATTTTTTTATTTAACTTCTGTTTCCGTAAATTTAATAATTTTTTAGGTTATGATTTTTCTTTAAATTCTTCTGTCTCCTGTGAATTTAATTTATGTATATATATATATATATATATATATATATATATATATATATATATATATATATATATATATATATATATATATATATATATATATATAGTAATGCGTGGTTTATTTTCAAATCCTCTAATGAAAAACGAGTGAATATCTGTATCGTTTTATTTTGGGTGTTTAAAATCACAGGTTACCGGCAGAGAAACTTGAGGAAGGAGCAGAAATAAAGAAAATAAATAAATAATTAAATCCAAAGTTTATGTAGGGCGTATTCTGTGAACCCTCGAGTAAATAACTCTGGGTTAAAAGAACCTGTTAGGGATTCTTACGTTTTGGCCCGAGACACAGGTTTGTAGTACATGTCATTTTACGTAATGTCTCTCAGCTTAGGGTTCGCGCCTGGCCATACACACACACACACACACACACACACACACACACACACACAGAGAGAGAGACGTATTCATCGATTGACTGGCTTGTTTCCTCCGTAATTGATTTCGTTCCCGGAGTTGTGGAATCGACCTTATTAGTCATACAAGTTTGATAATACAGTATATTGAATGGAGCTTTTTCATATATATATATATATATATATATATATATATATATATATATATATATATATATATATATATATATATATATATATATATACACACACACATATACATACATATTCATACACGTGCATTAGTGTGTGATTCATCGCTTTCACATGTTAGGTAACTGCCGGCCACTAATCTCACGGGTGTGCTCAGTCTCTCAGGCTGGTCCACGTGAATGTGAAATCAGCTTGACATTTGCTGTAGATTTAGTTAGGGGATAATTCGACTTCCAGTAGATTACTTGTGACCTTATAGTCCTTGCTCTTAGATATCTGTGACATGTAACTGATAAAACCCCACAGTGTGTGTGTGTGTGTGTGTGTAAACATAAGTCGAAGTTTAATCTCTGCGTTCAGTACCTTTGAACCGAGAAGTCTCACGTTTTTATCGATTATTTTTGTTTTGGTATTGTTTTGATGTCGTAATTGCGCATACAACTCGAACACGGTATTAGTAAGTTTTGAATATTCGAGATTTTGTTTGGTACAGGTGACTGTTACCCAGTTATTCAGTTCATGACTTATTCAAAGCCCCACGCGAGTCTTCTGTGTCGAAATGACATATTTGATATTTATGACGTGTTACTCGTGAAATGACCTTTCCATTTGACATGACATGTCTATAACGTACCCTTCAAAGTCATGTTTATAACCAGCCTGCATCCCACTCTCATGGCTTTTCCAATAAGACAACGAAGATCATTTATGGAGGAAACAATAGGCTGGTCAATCAATGAATGTGTGCCTCCCTCTCTCTCTCTCTCTCTCTCTCTCTCTCTCTCTCTCTCTCTCTCTCTCTCTCTCTCTCTCTCTCTCTCTCTGCCAAAACGTAAGAATTCCTAACAAAACCCATTATGATAAATGTCAGCTTCGGTATATTCCTGCAGTAGGAGGTGTCTTGCACGAAGGCCCCAGACTGCAAGCAAGGCCTTTGCAAACAGACCGAATTGCTAACTAGATACAATGACAAATCATTAACCCCTACCTCGAATCGTGTTTGGCTTGAAACGGGGGGCGGGTGGGGGCGTGGTTGCGGGCGGAATGCAGATCAACTTTCTATGGGAGAGCAGCTACGTTCATGTAATGTTGCTAAGGTAACGGGAACTTACTCCCCCCCCCTCTCCTTTTCTTATGGTAGCTGCACCTTTGCTTTCGCGAATGATTTTTTCGTAAGTAGTGAGAGAGTATTCCGCCATTGCTGAACAGTTTGATCCAGCGTTGAGTTCATGCTGTTTTCTCTTTCTGCCGAGCAACCCAGTTGGTAAACCTGTTCTGGGTTTGTTTACTTCATTCTAGGCAGATCTTGACTTCCCTTCTCCGGCGCCACATTCTCTCTACACAAAGGAGCGGCATTATAGAAGCCTCTCCTTGCCAGGAGGAGACATTTTCACAACGTCCAGGCAGAGCATGGCTGTCGCTCGTCATCGCCGGCTCTTCTGGGAAGGGAGATTTAGCATGAACCTTTTCTCCCCCTCCGGTTGTGGGCCGCATGTAGGCTATAAAAGGAACTTGGGGACATTTGCTATAGCGCTTGTATTTTGTGCTTAATCGGGGAGACAGTCTGTTATTCATTTGTACGATTTGGAAACACACATAACATCCAGGTATATATTATACCCAGAGAGAGAGAGAGAGAGAATGCGCCTATCTTTTTTTCACTGGCTCTACCTCGCTTCATCTGTTACGTAAGGCCCCTACGCCGCCTGTGTTAGGGTTAACACTCCCTGTACGAGTCTACGAGATGCAGCAGTGTTTTTCATCTCGCCTCGTCGTGAGAGAAGCTCATTTGATAACAAGGCTGCGTAATTGCGAGAAATAAATGGATCGAATTTATATCTTTGTTATTGATTGCAGCAGTGTTCAGTTAAGCCCAGACTCTTCTAGTAGGGATTTTTAGACTCATCTTGCTGTTTTAAGTATCTCGATCTCGAATTTTATCTCGATTGTCAATCTAAGTCGTCTTCCAGCGAACTTGAAGAATGAATTGTAACACTATTACACACACACACACCATGCTCATGAGAAATAGATAGATGGTAACACATAGGCCAGAAGTCTTACACCAAAAAAAAACTGCATGATATCCTCATTTATTTTACAATTCCTCTACAATGAAATAATCATCGGAGACGCTCAGTGGGGAAAAAATTACTTGCCTGACGAAAATATCAGCAGAAGGACCACCACCAGCAGAAGCAGCAGCAGCGGCAGGGGAAAAGGGCGACATTCGATAACAGCAGTACCTTTAAAGCAAAGTGCGCCGTTGCAGAGGACCGAAAAGTTGCTGACGATACTCCGTGACCCCTGGAGTGTTGATTGTGGCCGTACCCGAAGGCTGCTGCAGCAGAGGCTGCCGCTACAACCCACCAACCGCGGCCGAGTTCCTTCCAGCCAGCGCCTGCCTATCTTCACAACATCACAACTGACGCCATACCATGATATTGAGTTTTGTTTAAACCTTCCTTCATCCTGTAGCGAGATGCAGTTTTATTATCGAGAGAAAAGAACGACAATCCGGAGAGATAGAAACTTTATTATGACTGGTTGCGAGACTTTCCTTTGTCACGGTTGTGTTGAATGAGGAAATGCTGAAAGAAAAAAAAAAGCAGTGTTTTAGAAAGTCAGATGCAGCAGTCAGGAGGAATGTCATGAAAAGACTTGGAGATAGACTCGTGTCTTTGTTAGAGCAGGCGAATTGTTTGCTAGCCATTTGCTGAACTTTTTCAACTAGTCTGAATTTGACTATTTAAGAAGTCTAGTCCTTATTTGATATATATATATATATATATATATAATATATATATTATATATATATATATATATATATATATATATATATATATATGTATATATATGTATGTGTGTGTGTGTATGTGTGTGTGTGTGTGTGTGTATGTATGTATGTGTGTGTGTGTGTGTAATGTATGCATGTTTCCTTGCTGATCTGATGTCAGCCATTTACAAACACCTGTTTTGATTTCATTTACATTTTAACCTTTTTTATTATCTCCAGGCAGTAATGAACATTTTTAGTATACATTAAATCAGTTATTTCCCCAGATATTTTATTTATTATTCCTTGGTTATCTTCTGATTAATAAATTAATAATAATAACTCATTAACAAGAAGAATTTGAGAGTGAGACTGTTTAGTCTTCTTGAAGAGAATGGTTGAGAAGACAACATCTTTGAAATTCTTCTCATACCAAATCCCTTCCCTAGGCTTGGTCATTACCGTACTGTCATTGCATACAAATGGTGAAGTCACAATTTTTTATTTAAATCTAACTGAAGTGTGTTCCTGTATCTTCTATAATAGTAAAATCCAAGTGGATCTTTCTTGTTTGTCCACCGTGGGTGGGGATGGGGTAGGTAGGGGAGACATGACACATCCACCCTCCTCCTGCAAACCTGTTTGTCCGTTGCAGATGGGGGCGGGGTAGGTAGGGGATCAGGAGGGTAAGGGAGACATAAGTTAAGTATATCTTAGTTTAACCAGACCACTGAGCTGATTAACAGCTCTCCTAGGGCTGGCCCGAAGGATTAGATTTATTTTTACGTGGCTAAGAACCAATTGGTTACCTAGCAACGGGACCTACAGCTTATTGTGGAATCCGAACCACATTATAGTGAGAAATTAATTTCTATCACCAGAAACAAATTCCTCTTGTTCTTCACTGGCCAGTCGAAGATTCGAACTCGCGACCAACAGAGTGGTAGCTGAGAACGTAACCCGCTCACCCAGCGAGGAACTAAGGGAGACATTACAGGCAGCGTCGGGTTCCAGCTCAATGTAGCGCACACCATCAAACTCATTATAATAATAGATTTTACAGTCATTGTAATAATTTCTTCTTCCACAATTTACTCTTTAAAAAATTCTGGGTACCAAGAAAATCGTATTGGCGTCTAATTGTCCTGACCGAATGGAAGTTTGTCTGATTAGAATTCTATATTAAAGTGTTGGATCAGTGCTAAACATAGAATGCCAAGTGGATCTATAGGCATATCAGCATTTTTTTTATGTAAACATCACTCTGATCTTGTCAGCAAGAGTCAAGGAGTAAAATATAAATATTTTTACTACATCTTTAATGCTTATATTTTGCCTGAGTTCTGGTACTATATAAATACAGGCTATGCACACAAAGTTTATTGGTTTTGTTATAAGTGCACATTTTAAATGCAGATAACCCTAACATAATAGGTATATTACAGACTTTGTGGAAGTTTTATTTCCTTATGTCAGAAAAGATAAAAAAATAAAGATTAGTTATTACTATTAAAGAAGTCTTAAACCTGAGATTTGTGTGTCTGTTTTATGGAGCCCTGGGGGGACCACGAGAGTGTAACGCCTTTAAGGACTCTCAGTGGCTATCAAAACTAGGTTTTTCTTATGTCAAAACCTGTTTTAGTTATTGGTCTTCACATGTTTTGCTAACTGTTTTAGTTTTGTGTTAACAGCATTTGCAGAAAGTTTTATCCACAGAAAAAAAAACAGTCCTATAATTCCTGTCCACATATATTTAGGTGAATTCTGATGACATAACACAACAGTGTAGGGTAAACTGTGATCACAGATGGAAGTGTTTATGGTACCTGGTACTTTAAGATTTGATGGAACTTCTATAATGATTTGTTCATCTTTTGGTGTTTTGAGTATACTAATTTGAATTATTTTTCATTTAATTTCAGTGTACCTCCTGTTGGCAGCAAATTAGAACATGATGTCGTCAGTGCCATAAAGGTCAGGGCACATGACCTAGTTGCCAATAAAACCGTTGACCCCTCGGAACTTATAGACGGCACCAAAACCCTCTTCACTGGCACAGACAGGAAAACGCTTAGCAGATTCTCAGATCCAAGAGGTTTTTTCACCAACGTATCTTCCAAGAGTTTAACCCATGACCACAAGAGTAGTAACAATGCTGCCAATGACTTCATCTCCAGGGGTAGCAATTCAAGTAGCTATGATTTTAGGAAGATCATCATTTATCCTCATAAGAAAAGGCACCAGACTGATGATGGAAGAGACTTGACGGCTGAGGCCCTGTCTGAAGGCGATGAAAGTATCAAGGCGTTAGTTGGTGGTCAGATTGAGGATGTTACCCCAGAAGTAGAAAAGTCAAAGGATAAAAATGATGAAAGTGGAGCAGATGAGGCAACTTTGGAAGGAGCTGATCAAGACCAAGGAGACACTGATAAGGAAAAGTCTCATGAAAAGAGGCAGAAGAAAAAGGAGAACGAAGAGTCAGTTACAAAGTTAGAAATGTACCTCAGTACTGACGATTCTGACGATGAAGCGGAAAAGGAGAAGCTAGAAAAGGACGAAGAAATAGCCGAGTTCAAAGAGTCCTCGGTCGCTGAAGAGTCCACGTCCATAGATACCAAAACCAAAACTAAGACAGGGAAAGAGAAGAAAAAATCTGCCCCTGACAATGAAGTGGACAGTGTCGAGGCAAAAGAAGCAGCCCAGCAGAAGGAAACAGAAAAAGCAGTTGACAAAACAGAAGAAAAACCTGAGGTGGTTGAAATTTCCAGAGGAAGAGCTGAAGGACAGTAAATTAGACGTAGGGAAGAAGCTGGACGAAGGTGAGGGAACCGACAGGAAGGAAAAAGGGAAAGAAAGAGTAGACGAGAAGGAAGTAGAAACAGAGGAGGAGAGCAAAGCTCAGGAAGAGGAGAAGGAAAAGGAAACTGACAGTGACAAAGACAAGGTGGAGGAGGATCAGCCTGAGAAGCCAGAGGAAATAGCATCCGACACAGAGGAACCTGTAAAGGGAAGAAGTCTTCCGATTCCAAGAAGAAGGACAAACCAAAGTCGGAGGAGGTAGAAGAAGGTGGGGTTGAGAAATCAGAAGATACTCTGGAGACGTATAGTCAGTTCACTCAGCGTGTTAGTGCAGAGAAGAAAAATGATGGTAAGTTGATGTAGAGTGAACGCTGATTGATCTTGATAAGACTTACTGTATGACAAGATCTTTTACCACAGTTTTCTAGGCACCTTTAATACAAAATGATGACATACTTATAGTAAAGGGAAATTCATTCTTAATCTAAAAGTATATATCAGTATGAATTTTATACTGAGCTGTGTATTTTATCAGTTTGGAATTCTGTGTAACTTTCAGAAATGACAGACACTTGTCATAATCTCTCTCTCTCCCTCTCTCTGTCTCTCTCTTTGTAACATAAGTCTTCTTTTGTCCCTTTGCAGCTACCAACGGTCATGGAACTAATGGTCACAGCAAGGGTTCCAAAGTGAAGGGCAAGAATTATGCTTCACCAGATTGTGGGGCTAAACTAGTCCAAGCTAATCCAGAGGCATCCCATTCTTCAAAGGTATAGTTAAGTTTGTGCTGTTTATAATTGTGGGTGTTAATTCCTGAAATGCTACCCAGATATGATTCTTTAAATTATAGTTTGTTTTTGTTTGAAATTGAATATCATTTTGACTAATGATTGTTACTTAGCATTTAGTATTAATGAAAATTCTTAGCTTTTCTGATTTTTTTACCTGTTTTTACTTATTCTTGGAGGGTATGATATTAGCTTGCCTCTAATTAAAGATTTTATGTTGGCAGGTTATTCATCCAAGTAAAGACGAATACATGTTAAACAAATGTCGTGATAAAATATGGTTCGTCATAGAGTTGTGTGAAAGTATTCGTCCACAAAAGGTATGTATATTATATTTGTACTGCAATTACAAGAATATTACTTAGAAAGTCATATGGTACAGGCCCAGAAGTAAAATATTTAGAAAAAAGTAAATAACAGTGTAAAGGAAATTGTAATTAACAAAGATCATCGTTAAAATGGTATTTATATTATTGACATTTACAGAAGTGTAAATGAAAAATTAAAGGTAATGTTACTTTAAAGTTGAACAGTACTTCTGATATTCCAAGGAAGACCATTCTAGTTTTGCAATAACAAATGTGTTACAGTTTAGAATTGATAAATAATTACGATTACTTGGGCATGTTATAAAAATATTTGTCAAAGTGTTGAAGGAAAGACTAAATCAACAATGTTCAGTTTGCTGGAGAAATCAGGAACAGAGGTTAGCCTTTGTAAGAATCACACACAAGAAAAGTACTGTGTGAGGAGGAGTTGTATTATATGTATGTAGATTTCAAGAAAGCATTTAAACTCAATAAGATTTACCCAGAACATATCATTGGAGAATCTGTTTATTTTAGGATTATTGTAGCAAATACAAATTCTTGTTCTTCCATGTTACAGCTTTTGAAAGTTGGTTTTAATGTTCAAAATATTGGTACTATTTCATTTTGTAAAGAATTATGCATGAAAGTTAAATTTATGTACTTGTTCCCTTCACAGTTTGATATTGCCAATTTTGAGCTCTTCAGCAACTTACCCAAGGACATCCAAGTTTTTGGCAGCCACCGCTATCCATCTCGGGATTGGACCTCTTTTGGATGGTTTAAGGGACAAGAAGGAAACAGAGGTCTTCAGTCCTTTCGTATTGAGACTGAAGATTTTTTCAAGTACATTAAGGTATGGGAGATGGTTTTATAGAACTGACTGATTGTTGCATTCCTTACAGATTGATTTTGTATCCTTCATGAAATGTGAAATGTAGCTCTAAATTTTAATATTTAAGATGTATGGAAAAATCTTTTGAGTCCATTATAATACTGTTTAATTAGACCAGGCTAGAAAAATATTTCTTTGACTTTTCCAAGTTTGAGTCAGGAAAGACCAGTGATTGATAAATGTATGATTATTGCTAAAAAGAGAACTGTCAGCTGCTGTTTTGAAGAGGATAATTGTATTGCATGTCTGAAGTTGACTCACAGAAGTCTAAACTTTTGCCTGTCTGTTTTGGTAAATTAACCCTTCCTGTATTCAGTATAAAGTTAAATAAATTTATTTTGCATTATGTTCTAGTTTTGTTAAAATGTCTTGGCTTGACGTGTACGTAAAACTCACACTCCACATTACTTCTTTCTTGATACAGGTGGAAGTCACGAGCAATTATGGATCAGAATTCTACTGTCCAATATCAACTTTTCAAATATTTGGCTTATCAGAATTTGAAGTTATAGACACCATAGAAGACCCCGTAGAAGACACTGATGATGAAAATGAGGCATTTACTGATCCACCAGAAGAAGTCACAAAGAAGAAGGGTAAAGGTAAAGTGGTGGTCATTACTAGCAAGCAGTGAAGTAGTTTTAAAATTTGCTTTGCACTGTTTTGATGCTTGAGTAATGTTGCTATAGAAACTTGTATTATGTGGTTTATTATATGCAGTTTGTATTAGAATTTCTGTACTGTATTGCCATGTGGACGACAGAAGATGCATTATTGTTTATCCTAACTGGCAGAAAGTGAACAATGTTTAACATGGTATGCAAAATGTACTAAATAATACAAAAGAGGAAAACTCATACACCACCATATTCATTTTGAATTGTGCTAAAAGAGTAAGAAAAATTCTCACATCATGTATAGGTGTCAAAAGAATTTTACAAAGAAAAACTGTAAAGCATAAATATCTCATTGCTTCAACAATTTAGACATGTTCATGGTAGAGTATTGACAAACCAGTTACCTTTGCATTAGTGCTACAATTAGCAGATGTTTATGGTCCCATGAAAAACTAAGGCATAAGAACTAGACACTGAAACACGAGCCCCACATAAGGAGTGTCTGAACCATCTTTTAACTTCGCTTCAAGTACTGATACAACATTTGCTAGGAAAGTTTGTATCTGTGAAATGGATTTTTTCAAACTTTAGACATTAGTCTTAAAGATTTAGATTATTGTTTTGCTAACTGGCCTTGTTATATGTTATGTGGTCACTAATTACTAAATCCCTCATTTTTGCCTGTGAAAAACTGGCAAAAGGGTTGGATTTACACAATTTTTATATACAGGCCTCTTATTAGTGTTAGACAATTATGCCATATGTATTTTCTTTTACAAGATCTTATTACATAAGCGGTTAACTATGGTTGATACTTTTTGAAAGAAGAGGTAATTTGACTCAGACACGTAATTAAGGTATTTAGAAAAGAAGGTGATGTGAATTAAGTGGGCAGTTGAGGTAGAGAAAGCTAACTTCAGGTTAAGTTGTCCCCTTTCCCATCATCAGTATTAGTTTAGATGAATGAATTTCTTATTTCCATATGATGTTAAAAAAAAAATATGCTCATTTTTTCCATGAGTGTAACTTTTGCATTTTCCATTTCAGATGAAGGTAAACAAGGCGTTATTCCTACAGTACTGAAGAATATGTTTAGTGGAGTGTTAGATGTTATTAAAAGAGGGTACAGGCCATCTAGCAGTGCCGATGAGCAAGGAGAAGAATGTTACTCTCTCCGCCCGAAGTTTGCCGTGGAGAATGACATTTGCCCAATGGCTAGCACTTTGAATTACATTCTGTCATGCTATATGATGGAATACGAAGCTTTGATGCAGCAGCCATTTGTATCTTCTACGGTCAAAAACTCTAGTTTTTGTCGACAGTTAGCTTTGACAATGTGTGCTGAACCAGAAGTGAATGATAGCATTGTGTACGATACAGTATGCAATAACAGTTACATTTGTGTGATGCTTTCCCCAAAGCATGTGCTGGCTATGTGTTTTATGCAAGATCCTCAAGTCATGGACAAAGGGATCTCTTGTGAGGCTAGTGGCACCCTCTCAGAAAACTTTTCTGCAACACCAGAGCTGCTCCCTTCAACGGAGACTCCAACTTACGTTAAAAATGCAGACATCAACACTTCAAGCATAACGAGGTCAGATGCAATTGACACAAATCTTAATGAATTATATGATTTTCCGAGTACAAAAAGCAGCCCAGAAGTCATTAAAGATGGGAAGTTATTAGTAGAGCAGCCCACAGACAAGGACTCTGCAGAAGTAATTGTTCCTGAAAGTTCAGTGGAAAGTGTAAAGTCATCTTCCAAGGAGCCAAAAGTAAATGGTAATGGAGCTAAAGATAAAATTGTTAAAGAAGGTGATCAAGAAGCTACTATCACAGAAGCCGAAGAGAAAATTGAAGCAGAAGGTTCAGGGTTTGGAGGAATAGATATTGTGGAAGAAGAAATTCCACCCAGCCCTCCTGAAGAAACTCCCACTCCTACCAGTAGTCCAACTACACCATCAAGTGTACAACCAACAGAACTCAAAGTATCCAACTCTCCAACAAACAAAGAATCTGTTGTGGTGCGACTCTCCAACAAAATCAAAGTAAGAGCAGTAGGAGCTCCCTTGGTGTTTTTGTGATTGTAACATTTGAACTGTCATACAATTTTTGATTTATCAGAAATAGTTACCTGTTAGAGTTTCATTAATATTACAATTTCATGCATCTGCTTTGCATTTAATGCCCCTGAATCACACTGTATATTTATTTATTGTATTTCCTCTTTAGGCTCTTGAATACAACATGTCCATAAGCAGTCAGTACTTAGAGGAGCTGAGTCGACGATACAAACGTCAGATGGAGGAAATGCAGCGACAGTTCAACCTGACCATTGCAGCCTTGAATGATACCTCTCGGCAAGCGTATGAAAGGGATCAGCATCATCAGAGAGACATAGAAAAACTAGAAGAGCAGTTAACCAATGTTAGCAACATCCTCCAGAAATTAGTGGAAGAGCGAGAGACACTTGCTCGGACAGTAGTGGAGCAGCACGTGTTACTGATGGTAGTGGAAGTCATTGTGTTATGTATGGTGTTCACCATTTGTTCAAAACGAAGGAGCAACTACAGGCATGGTGCTGACTATGCTAATACAAGAAGGAATCAGGTACTTTATGATGAATACAGTATATTCAGTATGTTTTATGTTTTTGTGTAGTAGTTTTATGAATATTTGCATTGTGGTTAAGTTAGATATGAATCAGTCTCCTTTTGATACAATTCTGACTTACACTTCCATTTACCATAAAATTTCTTTTATGACTAATTAAACAAATGGTCTCTTAAGCAGTGGTGAAATTTATCAGTACTGTACTACTATAGTATTAAAAGTCTTATACAGTGTTACAAAATTTGTTCTTGTAGATTATAAGTTCCAGAATATGCTTCCTTGTATTAAATTTAATCATATATTGTTGGTATTATGTAGCCTAGAGGTAGGAATAACATACAGTTTTGTAAAAAATTTGATGTCAGTGCAAATTACACGGAATGGTGTTTTATGTTGTATAATTTAAGTTTTTTAATTTTTTGCTTTTCAGACTCCAAGTGAAGACCCGTCTAATTCAGGTTTAGACCAAGATAACAACTGCTTCAATCCAGATAGCCAAGGACGAATCAGGGTTCGCAGAAGATCTGTAGACAGCATTACGTCAGAAAGAAACTCGCGCCTAAGACAACGCAGGCCTAGTGAAGAAGCTCTCAACATATCTGGTAAACTAGATACTAGTTGTGTTTATTTTAGAGAACTTTTGGTATACACAGTAAAAGCTTTATGCTCTAATTAATTTTTTTAAGTGAGGTACAGCATACTCTTTGACTTTTATTTTTGTCAACAATGATTTTGTTTTCAAGAGTATTTTCACATCAGCTCCTTATTTTTCGTTATTTTTTTGTTTTATTTGCTTGTATAATTGCCAAATTCTGTGTTATTTTATTCATCAGTTTTGTGGTCTACTGGTAAGTCCTTCCCTGTTAATTTTTCTGCACTGATTTGGACAACGCATGTTGGCCCTCTGTTGCACATTTAAATGTAGAACCTTGGGAAATAAGGTTAATTTTTATTTTGGAAGATATAAGTAGTACTGAGTTTTGTGAGAACATTAAGTCTTTTAGATTCATAACCCCTAGGTATGGTTTAGTGGTCATCTCCAGACATGTTGTAGAATCTTGTTCCTTTTCTTTTCTCTTTGCTAGGTGGTTTTAATGAACTTTGTATTTTATCTAGTTGTTATCTAGTTGTCTTCTAATTGTAAGTCCAGCTGGCAACTGCAAATAATCTCTTCACACATTGTCTTTATCCAGCTATCCTCAAATTTCATGCTACTCCTTCATCCTTGTAGCACCATCTGTCAATGTCTTCCTCCTCCTCTTCCCTATTTGTTTCTTTCAGTAAAATGTATGAACACTAGCACTGGTGTAGCCAAGGAAAGGGTTGAATTTGTAACTCAAAGTGTGTCCTTTGGTTTAGGTCAATGTCAACAGATTAATGCACTGTGCATTGTTTTGTAAGTAGTACTGAGAACTTAAGCAGTGTCCCTTTGCTCCCAATCATATTTCTGTCTTTTCCTTTGCAGCAATTTTCTTTAGTATTATTCCACTTTTTTCTGACTTACCCCAGTTTGCACCCCCATTTAAGAGCAGATGCTTTGATCAGTGTCTAGAAATGTGATTTAGTGGTCTACTTAAATTAATTGTTAATATGATAATAGTACAGTAACAGTAATAAGTATGTTTAGATAGCCCTATGTAAGGCATTTCATTAGCAAAGATATTCAAGAATTGTTATCACTTGCATCTTTGGCCAGTAAATCATGATTTCGGGTATTTCCCTTTCAACCTTCCATGTGGACAATGTTTTCAATTGCATATGGAGTCTCAGTCATTTTCCAGTGCCAGAGGATGGTTCATTTGATCAGGGTGGATTTTTCTTCAAGTTAATTTAGGTGATACCCTATATTGTGATTGGCTGTAAATGTTAAAAGAATACTTATTAATGCCAAGGGACCTATTTTATGGGCTGAATTGTACTTCATACCATACTTCACATTTCATTCAGTGATCCTAAACTTGAATAAACCACCTCTGATTACTCTGATATCAGCTAGTGATTAGTTTCAGAAACTATGTAATCTGGTTAGTTTCTTTTTGAAACTTTTCATCATAATCATATTGAAAGATTGTAAGTTGTGTTTGATCTAGCATGTTGTATGTGTGATTATGGTAACACTGTAATATCAAAGCTTCATGCCCCTCGTTAGGCAAATAAAGAGATAATATTTGGGAATGGGATGTTGCTGTTTAGACATTTAAGGATTATTATTTTTAAAGTACCTCCTTCTTTGTTCTTTGCACTTTGTCGTGTGACCTTGGAGAGTCAAATTATAGTTTTCCTTAAAATCCTTGCTTTTAACTGACCGTACATTTTAAATTTTGTATTGCTCTTTTGCTCCTCTGCAGATGATAGCAACTCATTCAGAAAGTCAAGATGAAGTAGACATTTGTATTGTAAATTAGCTGTGGAACGAGCAGCTGTGTTGTATGGTTTTAACCACTCACATTAGTTATATTTGCATTTTGATGATTTAATTGTTTTGAATGTAGTAAGTGGGTAAAATAATTATTATATTACCTCTTTCTCAGGTACTTACCAAGATCTGTTGATAATTGAACCTGCTATTCCTATCCTGATGGATTCAGTCAGCGACCGTAAGAAGAAGCGGAAGGCCAATAGTGGCACTCTCAAACGCTCAAAATCAAATGCAAGTATCATGGATAAATCTGCTGCCTCAAGAAGAGCAAAACGCATTGAAAAACTTAATGTATCAAGTGCCGGAGTCTTATTCTGTGGAGATGAAGTGGATTCCAAGACACCTGAGTCTCCCCCTCATGCAAGTCCAGGTTATGTTCAGAATTCTCTAGATATGTATGGGCTGATGAATGATACCATGTCTAATGATGATGGTAATGTGTTTTATGATAATATGGAGAAGTCTAGTGAGTCACACACGAGATCAGTTGTCTCTGAAATACATTATACAGATGGGGTTCAGAACCTAGGGTCAGTTTCGAAGAGACATTCTTTTTCTTGTGCGACCTGTGATAATTTACCGAAGAAAGATAGGTTTACAAAATCCCTATCTTTGTGTAGTTCTTTTGAAAAGTCTAAAAGTACTCAAGAAAAAGTAAAAAAGATAAAAAAACAGAAGAAATCTAAAACGAAGGAAAGTACGACTGCTTGTACTGATACATCCCAAATGCAGAATGTTTTCCCTTCTTACAATAACGATTATTATTATCCAAAACCTAATGGCATTTCATGCTGTTCATCTATTGAACCTTATAATGGTTACTATTATAATGGCCATAATAGTGTTCATTTTAGTGAAGATACAAATGAACATTGTGGCCTTTCATACAGTCGTACAGAAGACATACCAGTTAATGGCGATTATTCAAATGGAGTTGATGCTGTGGAGAGTGATCATTATAGACATGTAAGTGAATTTTCTCATACGAATCATGATACTCAAAGCGTAAATGAAAAGAAGAAATTGTCCCCAAAAGTGAAATCGAAGGTAAAGTTACGATCAGATAACTGGGAGTGGTACTCGTCTCAGCATGCAGGAAGCAGCAGCAGCGAAACTGTCAGTACATGTAGTGACTCAAGCGGGAAAGGTCGTAAGGTAAGGTCGGAAGAGCACATAGCAGATGGGGAGAAAATTGAAGAGAGGAAAGGTAAAAGAAAGAAGAAGTCCAAAAGCAAGGCTTCTGTGTTATTAGAGGAAGAGACAGCCCTAGAGGTGGAAGCAGGGACGTGACCTTCTCGGTGTTGTCCACGGTGTCATTGTATCATATTGCTGGGGCAAAGTTTTACTTGGTGAAGAAGAATTTTGCTCCCATGGTTCAAGCATTGCAATAGGTTCAGTGGTTCCATCAGTTGCACTGTTATGCTTGATCTAGAGAATGCTGTCTGCAACATTTATCCTTGAGTGTGGTCAACAGATGAAAGGCGTATGGAGCGTTATTTTTCATTTCTGGCCGTAGTCTCTATTCTTTTCTTTTTTTATACTGCAGGTTCTGTAGAACCAGAATACTTCATGTGGACAATATTTATTGTACAGGTCATATTTTCAAGATAATAGGAATTTGTATATTCTTCTGAACACTGAATAAAAGTTCATGAATTATTTAAATTAAAATGTATATGTTTAGGGGACATTCACTTATCAGTCAGTAGGGTAATACAGTAGTACTTATCCTATGATCTTATGTACTCAGTGTAGTAATGTTTTATTTTTACTGCACTTACTTGCAGTAGTCACAGATGAAGTTAAATAGTTCAGTACTGTACTGTACTAGGAAGACCATTTCATTCAAATGTATAGTTACCACTTTACATCCTACAGCTTTTTCACCAGATCTTTTAGATGCTAATTTTTGTTTATATATTTTCTTTTGTCCTGCAGAAGTGTTTTTTTTTTTTATGAATTTATATATTTGAAGGAAACCCAAGAGTAATATCCTGATGAAAGGTGTTGCTCAAAATATTTCTTTATTTTTACCTGTCATAAGGTATTGGTTGGGCTGTTAAATAATCTTCATAACATTCCAAATCCTCATTTTATTCTTATTTTATGTTTAAAGTTTCTACTGTATATGTATAGTGGATTACATGAAAAGTGTAGCCTGTTTTCATGGAAATGTTGGGCTTTGTAATCAACATCTTTTCCCAATTGCAGTTTTTAGGCAGAGTAAAATCAAATTAGTCTGTACAGTAATATCCTACAGTCATGCAAGACCTCCACTCAGCTGTTCTCATGACCAGTTGGTGATACAGTACTTTTTAGGGTGAAAGTTTGTGCTTGTGTGGTCAAGTTAGTTTCTTGTGTTATCATAAAGGCAGTGGCTCATTTAGTTAAGGTTCTGATAAATGAATTTATGGGGTAAAGCAAATATTTTTTTATTGTTTATACCTTTGAACCAAAGACTAGTGCTAGTACAGTGATTAAGCATTCTTAATAATAGTAGAAGTTGAAAAGACACAAGAGTCCATAATACTTATGACGTGAATGTTTCTTAATAACCATTTTGGGGAGAAGTCTACAAGAAGCCAAGAGTATATTTAACTTGGTAAGATTAGGTACCAGGTTATTGCTTCAAGTATTTGAGCCTACAGAATACTGTCCTCAGTAGTTACGTTGTAATTTTAAATAATTTTTCTCGTGTATGTGGAACACACAACTGATTGTGAAGCCAAAGAGTTTCCTGTTACCTATTGGTATTAAAAACTGTTAGTCGTGTATAGAATCATTATACTTTAGGATAGAACCATTATACTTTAGGATAGAACCATTATACTTTAGGAAGACGTTATAATTATTTTTGGTAGACTGTAGTTTAGGTATCTGTAGCATATTGTATTTAGTATCAGTGACAGGCCCCTTTGGGAGTATGTTTTGATATTATGCTTTTGAAATACATCAGTTCCACCTTCAGGAATCACTTTTCTTTCTGCTGCATTCTTTGTAAGTGTAAACTTATCTCCCTGAGAGGTAGTTGTTACCAGTGGTCTGAAACAGCTGATGGAATATAAATGCCATTTTGGATGCAAGAGGTACTCGAGATGTTAGTTCATATATTAATAGCCTTATGGAATGGTGGTTTAGGACAAGTGATAATTATCATAATTTGTTTTGTTATCTGCTGGAACTCTGCAACTTTTACTTGTTTTCGGTAAAATGTAGTTGTGATATTTTAACAGTGTGGTGGCATTTAATTTCATTTGAAAACTTTCACACGTGACATTCCATATGAAATATGACAAGACTAATAATAATTTTAGTTTTCCAGTGCATGTTTCCAGTTTTTCTGCCTTTGAATCTTATTCTTTGTAATGGTAATTAGTAGGAAATTATATGTATAGTTACTAAAGTAGTTTCAAAGGTTATGTAAAGTTACATTGCATTATATTTAACAAGAGTTTTAATGGAAGATTGTTATATAGGTATGACCTTAGCGGGAAGTTTGAAATTTCACAGAATGTGCATTCTGCTACAGTATATTAATGAAGATATTTGAATGCAGTATGTACTGTGAAACCTTTTGAACATTAGAAAAAGAAACGTGAAATGTGATTAGTATAGTGAATCTTCTAATTGTGTTGTGAGTTATTTTACTTTCTTATGAATGCTTAGGACACATTGCTCATATTTTAGTAGTTGTGCTCTTCACCGACCGAAAAGGTGCTAATGACATTCTAGTCATATGGTCGATGGGGAGCACAGCAGTGCGCAATTGTAGGACCCAGATGTTCAGTGTGTGTTGCAATGTTTAATGTAAATAAGAAATGGTTTTATTATATTTTTTGATTACACTACTATTGCCAAGGGATGTTCGTTAATGTTATGTATTTGTTTATGGGTGTAATGTGGACAGGTATACATGTTAACACACACACATTAGTTATGTGCAGCAATTTGACGTAGTCAAGTTATTGGTATTTCCTCATGATAACCTGCTTTAGTAAACATATTTCAATTAAAACTAGCCAATAGACTTTGTTTTCCTCTTCGGTGTTAGGTTTCAGGTTCAGTGTGTTCTTGACATTTTGTCAATGAAGCCTTTGTTTTTAATTTTGAGGTTAATTTTGTGGTAAAAGAAGGCAGCAGTAATATGTTCTGGAAGTATAAATGTATATTAAGCTGCCTAAAAAATGACAAAAAAACTGGATCCCCTCCTGCAGCTGTAAAGGAAACTGGAACCCTTCCCTTTAATTTATTGAAATATCAGATTTTAATATGGAATGATCATGTTCTATCAGTGTTTTTTGCAATCTTTTTAAAATAAATATTGGGTGTAATTTCATTTCAGTCATCTTGAAAAGCGTATTCATAGAATACCAAGGTTCATCTTATTGATCGCTTATGCATAGCAGTATAGAAAATAAAAATTAAGATTATTTTTTTATAATTTGTACAGTATTAAATTTGTTGACGGTGTAATGGACGAGTTCCTATTAGGAATACCGGTAATTTACAAATGAGGTACTGTCGTAGCATGTCTTCTTGAACTTATCATTTAGCCTTTGTGGAAGGAAGCAACAGACTTAAGTATTATTGCAGTACTAGTGAAAGAACTAGTGGATATCTCTAGTCATGGTCATATGTAGAAGCTTTCATTGTCTTGTCTTTGAGTTCCTTACCTAACTTTTAAGAGACATAAAGACAGTTGATGAAATTTCAATTTCAGTGGTCCCATGCAAACCTGGTCAAATGTTTCTGTAGTTTTGCAAGATAATTTTTTATCATCATAGGTCTTTGTTATATTACAGAATTTTTTTTTTTTTGTTTTTTTAATATAGTGCCAAAGGTATATTCCCGTTCTAAAATCCGAATGCCATATGCGTTCTTTGGTAACTGTTTGATCATTAGGAAGGTAAATGTAGTGGTTTGAATTGGGCGTATTTTCACATAACTCAACCCTTTATGAACTTTGTAGTGCTTAATGCTGTAAAATAAGTTTTTGTCCAAACATAACTTCTAGTTTCTTTTATTTTTAATCGTATTTTTTTTTTAATCTCGTTCATCCTTACCTTGTGTAGGATGCTCACTCCATTAGTGTTTATCGGTTCATTTACTTTTTGTGAAAGCTGTACAGATCAGTATCATAAGAATTTTTTCCGTGATCATTTTAGTAGTAAGTTCCATGCTTTGCTGTCAGTCTTTTTGAAATTGTCCTTTATGTATTGTATATGTCATTTATTTTTGTTTCTGATGGCATTATATTGTTCCTTAAATATTACCTTCTGTGATGACTTTGGAGGTATTGTTCATTTGTAATGAAGAGGCTTAAAAGATAATGTGAAATGTATGCTATAATTTTCTTTTAAGCTCCTTTCTTGTCTGTTAAACAGATAGCCAAATATATGTTACTTGTAGCCAAGTCTTTTCCTATACTCTGGTTAGAAACTATTGTAAGATATTTCAGTTTGTTAAAAACCTTGTATGCAAACTATAGTTAATTGTTTGATGTACAGTTTTTCAATTTGTATTTTCTGTCACTGTCTCTTTGGTGCACTGGACTGTGAAACAGTTATTTAGTGGCCAAGAAAACATGTAGCAACAGCCAAGATTAAGTAATAGTACTTGGGTAAACTAAGCAAAAACCTGTGTGCCTAAGGCTAGTATTACTCTTCAGCAGAAACATGGACTCTAGCAAAAACAGTGGAGTATGGCCAGAGTGCACTGGGAAGATCATATGACAAATAAGGAAATGAAGAGAGATGTGGTGTCCAATGTCTAGAAACACCGAGATCTCAAAGGCTGAGGTGCTTTGGACATTTGATGAGAAGGAATGAGCAGTCGGAAAAGTGGCAGTTAAGGAGGTAGCAGCATACAAGACGACCTAAAGGAAGATCAGAATTGAGGCAGAATGTGCACAAAGTTTGAGGTGGATGCTAAGATTGGAAGTTGAAATTTGATGCAGGTCACGACTGGTACCGAGGTTTTAAGAAGCAGGGATGATATGAAGGCTTTAAGAACCAAGTCAGTGTTAACTTTCCAGCATCATGGAGAGAAGGTGCAAGTACCACTTCAAAGATGTTTCAGAAATCCTGAAACGTGAGAATTATAGTGAGTGAGTGCCAAGCAAGTGTTGAACATGAACAAGACAGGCCTCTTTTGTGAAGCGGAACACTGCTTTCCAGCACTGTTGGAGCAATGAAACTTTAGCACTCTTTGGTTTACCGTTGAGGGAATCTAAACAGTTACGAGTAATCCAGAGGTCTAACAAGAGCATGTGAACAGCCATCAACCATAGCTATGATTGTGTGTTCACCTAGCCCTTCAGAGACATGTTGGAATTAAATAACACCTGAGGAGTATCCCTTCTTTCCAGATAGTGCCCAAAGTCTTCTTGGTGAATGACTTGATGGGACTATACAGAGAAGTTGTAACTTCACAACTCCTTTGATCTAGCAGCATAGGATGTAAAGGTCGGTTATGTTATTCAACATGAACTAGTAGATAATTTCAGTGTCAAAGATGCAGTCACCATCATCACTGATACTTAAGAGATGAAGTCCAGCCTTCTACATAACGAACATCCTTAAGGATGTTGCGAGGTCATAGCACTTCCTTAAGGATGTTGCGAGGTCATAGCACTAAGTCAAGATCAAAGAGGTGGATGAAGAGGATGGTGCAGAGTGGCTTGAGACTCGAGGCAATCAAGCAGGAGCATACAGCTGAATGTAGAGAGTCAAAGGGAGAAGTGGCAAAAGCTCCCAAGGTGCTAAGCACAAAGTCATCATACATCACTGTACAATTAACATCATGGAGGGTTGATCTTGACATTTTGAGGAGCATTGCTATGACATCTGAAAGTTACATAACTTATGGCTACACAAAAAGAATGGCATGCATTGAAGATGCTGATTTTGTCACTCTTCAAACCTCTCCCCACTTGCCATCCTTCTTCCCCCATTTCCTACTTAACCTTGCATCCCAACTGTTAGTTGGGATAGATGTGCTATGATCCCTTTGTGCACATAGGCCTATTTTCCCATTAAGAAATAGATTTATACTGCACAAGTTTTACCAATTTTTGACTAATGATGAAAACCACTCCAACTGTAAAAGCTTGATGGACTGAAGAACCATGTGCAAAAATTAGCTAAGTGATTATTTCTTAAATCACTTAGCATAATAGCTAGTGTGAATGCCTAATTATATTATCTTTCCTAGGTTTAAGATAGGTAACAGGCTCATGGATGAAAATAAAGGAATATACTTTCTGAACATTCACATAGAAAGTGAATGGCAATCAAATCTTGAGACTTAAGGTAATAAAAATGCAAGCATCCACGCCCCTTTCACAAGAGCTCAATGACATCTGTATACACTTGAAACCATGCTAATTAGGGTTAAAGAAAAAAACTCCTTCTTATAATGTATTAATATAATACAAGTATAGTACACAATATATTGCATTGTCTTCAGCAACATCATAAACAATGACTCCACCGTTTGACAGATCTCTTCACAACAATGAGTATGACATAGTATGGACTGTTCTTGAAATACTTTTAATTCATTACAGGTAATCATTTGCTTATCTAGAAGAGGATCACTGTGCATCTACATTTCTCTTCACTAAAACCTTCTTTCAAAGAAAATACTGTTTAGAAATTTTGACATTAATGATCTTACAAAAAAAAAAAAAAAAATTCCTTCCCTTTTTTCAGTGCCACTCCCATTATCTTAGTGGTGAGCATATGGCTTCTTTGACTCAACATCTACATAATTGATATATGGCAAAATGAAAACAAAAGTAAAAGCATCACAGACACCAAAGCTGTGTTCTTGTGATAACCTTTGACAATCTTGAGCACAGAGCAGAAATTTCCGAGTTCTTTCATGCACTCCTTCCTACATGTAAGAATAATGAGGCATGACAAAATTATCACAAAAATACAGCTTAGATAAAAACAGTCCAGGTGTTCAAAATGTGTGATAACAGACATCAAATAGCTTTGTACAAATAATGTATTCTAAAAAGAACCTTCTTAAGTAAACACTAAAACTTTATGTATAGATGGTGCATATTGTCACACATTTTGTGCATCATTCAACTGTTCCAATGAAGTCATGAATTATTCAAGTATTTCTCTATTCAACTTTACAAAAATATCTTGCTGTATGTAAGCAAACATACCTATGTAGAAATGTTGAATATATAGAGCCCTTAACAGCTAACAACACTAAGCCAAATATAATAATACACCAGGAAGTGACCACCTGAAAATTTCAAGCAAGGTATACATTTATCATCTATTGTACAAACATGCAAATACATGTTTATTCTTTAACAACATCAGTATCCATAGAGATTCTGACAATTATTACTGATGTTAAAAGTTACTACCTGAAATTAAGACTAATGCAAATTAAATAAAAATCAGACTAACTCATCCATCTCCAACGTTACTTCATTATCAGTTGCACATACTTCATGTGAAAGTATGTGAGGATAGCACAAATAAGCCATAATTAGAGTCTACATCTAATTCTCCTAGAATTTATCAACTACAAAACAAAATCTAAAAAAATATGACTGGGGAGACCCTAATCATGAATTAGAGTAGCATACCATTTGATGCATATTTTAGTTCCTTCTCAGTTATTGATGATTGCAAATAACCTGGTGTGTCTTTTATTTTCATTTTTTTTTTCAATCAACTGGAAAGTACAGGAGTTAAACGACAAATACTTCAGTTTTTATGACCATAACCAGTGATAACAATAACTACCTAGACTAAAAGTTACTACGTTCCTAAGTGAGACAGAATCTCACTACTACCATTTATTGTTCCTTAACATTTGGGACCCCAGAAATCTAACACAAAATGCAGTATGTGCTAGGTATAATTTGAAATATTCCAAGGCAAGGGGAAAATGATTAGTTTTCTCAAGGTCAAGGGGAGCCTGCCCAGGTTCTGAAGTCATTACTGAATTTTTAGCAAAGGAAACCCTCTCACCATGTCCAGTCTTTAAAGAATCTCTTTTAAACAACCTCACATACAACATTTATACCAGCAAAACAAAATCCAGCAACTCCCAAGTTGAATGGGTCTATTTGACTAGATTAGTATTAAGATAAGGATGAAAATCCACATATTGATGACTTCCACACTCAACACCATTGAAGCCTAAGCAACATTAAGATTTTCACAAAAAACCAAAAATAAATATAAAAACAACCATTATCTAACGTGTGTAACAACCATGAAAATGATTTTTTATGGCAACAAGGAAAAAGTAACCTACAGTAGCTACCATACTTAACTGAAACCTACAGAAAAGTAATTTTCAACATTGAAAAGCTATCCTTTATACAATAATTTTCCAAGTGCATTTTCAACAATGAGGCAGTCATTTTAAGGATACATTAAGGCTCATAGCAAATACTGAACTGTAGGAGGAAATATGATGCTCTAAGGTAAAAACTGGCCAAATCGCAGTCTTGTAGGAAAGTTGCCTGTATTGCATCGTACTTCACTGAGACAGTATGACAATCATACCTTAGAATAATGGCATTTATGGTGTACGTACTTGTTTTTCAGATTCAATTCCCAAAGATAGTGAATTATGAAAATGAAATAACTGCTTAAGGGGATGGAAGGGGAAGGATATGGAATGTGTTAACCACTGTCATCTAGGAATTTGGAGAAGAATAAGCCAAGTATAAATATTTTTCTCAAAATTATCATTAATTTTCAATAATATACACAGAACTATAAATTTTTCCTCAACTTGACTAACACCCAAGAAAGAAAATTGTGGTGAGTGAACGAAAGAACTATTACAGCCACTTCAAAAGTTACACAAGTTTTGATATTTTTAAGAAAGCTAGTGCAACTACCAATCATAAAAGTTTTCAGAGCCTTTGAAATTACAAAGCCATATTTGTTTGGTTGTTTCCTGTTTAAATGAGGTTCTTTTCCATGACAATTAACTTTAGTTACCAGGAACCAGAACATATTCTAAATACTAGCCACCCCTTATGATGCTTTGGCAAACATTCACACCATCATTACCTCAAGTCGATCATTTCTATGAAAAGTGACATTACCAAACACAGAATTTGTTTCCACAGAATGTAACATGAACCTAGAGTTTCAGATGACTTCAGGACTAAAGAGAGCATATTACATGTTAGAACGTTCACTTTTAAGAACAAATGAATCCCTTATTAAACTTAAAGGTTTCAATAACCAAGGGGGCAATGATGCTGACAATTATGTACTACAATCTTGTTATTCTGGAATCCTGCACTATTGGGACTAAATCTGGAATTGGGGATGTTCCAAGGATAAGCTAGTTATCACAAGATTGGAAAGAAAAGAAATGACAACAGTAATCTGAAAAAATAAAAAGTCATATAAAACAAAAGAAAAATGGTTAGGGATAGAAACTTGGAAAAAAATTATTTGTAGTACAATATATATAATATCAAAATTACATTAAGTATATATTAAAGGAAATGTACTAGCAAAAACCCTACTTTGCAAAACCTTGGAAAACTTCATTCTTTCCACCAATTCTAGATTACTGAGGTGATACTGTACTTGCTTTAAGCATTAAGCTGAACATGAAAGATAGAACCTTATGCTAAAAAATTCCTCCGGTGGTGTGTTCCAAGAAATACCCTACATGCTGCCATTATAGAAAGTCAACAGAACACACAAACTATGCGGAAAACTTTAAATCTGAATTATGATTAACATGGGTCTAACAGATGAGCAAAACTTGTGAAAATCAAAAAGTGGCTGTATTTTCAAACATACCGTTCTTGAAATCTTTTCATCTATGTACTGTATTATATCATTTCTTAGAACAGTGCTAAAGTCACAGCAGATATCTGAGATTTTTGTTTTGATTATCAAGTTTGGTTCAGGTTTCTACTGTGGCTTCAGGGCTATTCGTTGTGCAGTGAAATACTGTTATAAAAAAGAAAAAGTAATCAGCAATTAAACTCAGTTTAGTATCTGTTTACAGTAGTAGCTAATTTCTGGAAGTCCTAGGAAGCATACACATGAATGGTTCCTAGGCCTTACAAACTACAAGTATTATTTCTGAATAAAAGAAAGAGAGACAATATATTAAAAGACATAAGGATGGCTTCATTGTAAATGTTCTTACCTGGCAAAAAAAAATTATCCTGTACTGTACTTTATGTAAATTTAATACTGTTGTGCTGATTTAACTATCTGTTGTGATGGTGTGCATTGGTGGAGATCCAAAATAAGTTTTGTGATGCTGCCTTAAATTACAATATGTTTCTGGGGCCCCACTGACTCTACACTGTTATCGTTGCTAATACTACCGTTATATCGTCTGGTTTGCCACCTGTGGAAGAAATAACGAATTACTTTCCAAGTTATTTGAAATAGGATAACAGCAGTCTTTCCACTGACACAAAATTGAGCCTAACAATGATATAATGAGGATTTTTAGTAAAAGTTCCCAAATATGAACTTGAGTCTGACTCTACAATGAAAACACTTAAAAAAAATTCTATGTATGTTACTTTTAGGTAGTTTAACTAGACTATTGCAAAATACTGAATTAAGCTATAAGAAATAATTCAGTTGCTTAAATTTCAGGAAAAATACAACCACAAACCATCACGGCACAGCAATAAACAAAAAACTACATATCATACATACAGTCAACTCTCGCTGTAAATGCTGTATAAGTATTCATCCACAACCTTTTTTAGTGACAGACAAACATTCTCACAAAATATATTCGCCTCATCAATACTTTTACTTGAAAATGGATTGAGGACGGTTATTTACCCACATCTTTCTCTAGTTACTAATTTTGGAAGACATACTGAATGGAATAACTTGAGCATTTTGGTTAAAATAAGTCATCTTACTGAGACAGCTGAGCTTAATGAATTTTCAATATAACTGCAAGGAAAAATTTACTCGTAACTACATAATCAGTATTTTCTTTGCTAATAACTCATCCTCAAAAAATCATTACAGAGCACAACATCTAAAAACTATATATGGAGGACTTCAGCTAAGTAATTCCTGGTTGATAAATAATTCAAGATATCAATATTTCAGTTCAAGTAAAATATAGGTTTTCTGGTAAAAGCGGAAACTTTTAATTATGAGAGACTGGATGGAAAATATACCCTTCATGGAAGTTACTATGGCACGGCAGAGTGAAATGACTTTATACAGGTTCCAGGGTTAGGGAAAAGGATTCAGTGACTCCCAACACAACATTCACTTCAGCTATTGGAAGCCTGAAGTGTAACAAGTGACTCAAAAACATTCCCAACATATTATTCATATTATTAAGGCATAAAAGTGCTTGTATTTGAAATTTAGTACAGTAAATCATTAGATGCATGGAGCTGGAAACTGTCTAGAAAAGAAAAAAGGTTATTGTATTAAGAATTATAATTACTATTATTTTCATAAGGTAAACCCTATTCATGTGGAACTAGCCAACAGGGGGCACCGATGTGAAATTCAACATTTCCAAACAGAAAGAAGTACAAGGAGAATTTCTTTAGGGTAGGAATGCATTGCATCTTCACTTGAACTTTTGTGATTCTAACTGCACAACACCCCCAGGGAGACTGTTCCATAGTCCACTGCTGTGAGGAATAAAATACCTCTGGAACTGAGGAGTTCCACAGTGTGACACATTCAGTGCATATTGGTAGTGCTGTCCCGCAATCCTAGTCGCTCTTGACAGGGAAAGAGAATCAGAGATCAACTGTGATAGTGAAAGTTCTATTAAAATACTATGAAAAACTGGCAAACAAGAGACCATCTGTTGATGGTCCAAGTCATGACTGCTAATGTTAAGAAACAAAGAAATGAGAAAGTTTTTTATGAACATCCAGGTTGATATTGTTCAATACTAGAGGGAACAGATGGTCATAATTCTAACCAAACCTGCTGTTCAGAAGTCTGAGAAGAAAGATGCAGATAAAGCTGCCTGTTGCTCCCAAATGCCATTAAATTGTCTACTTTTGCAGAACTTTATTGCTGACATTTTAACGTGTTTTAATGAGACGTCTGGGTACTTTGCAGATTCAGAGCACTGGTCAGATTTATTTTAGGCAGACAAAGGGTTAAAGACTATCAAACCAAAGCACAAGAAGGTAAAGAATGTGGAAAGCCAGCTGGGAACTGACAGATGCTGCACAAAACTCAGTACAGTACTGTACTTAAAATAGTGTACCATACAAAGCACACTTCAATTAGTACCCCAAAGAAGGCAGAAGCAGTGATATACTGCATAATTTTTCCACACTTTAGTACATATTATTGACAATTAGTTCCTCTTTTGAAGTGTTCAACCATTTTTAAACAGACTTCATTGAAGATCTAGCTTGGTTGAACCTCACATGTTCAAGCCATCAAATGCCTTGGCAATGAAGTATTCGACATCCTTTATTTCACACAACCTTTATGGGAGTAGCACAGCAACCCCATCCATACCACATGCACTTACTGTTAAGTGAGATACAAAATTCAAAACAGACATACAGTATACCCAGGGGTAACATTATGATATAAATACCAAAAGAAAAATATCTTACCTATTGCATTAATACCATTTTCCCGTGCATTACGTGCAAATGGTGACATATATTCCTCATCAAAAGCTAATTTTCTCGCTTGCTGTGCAATAGAATTCGCCGCTTGCTGAAGCAATAATAGATCAGTCGAGCCCTGTACTTTCGCCATTTCCTTGAGAATCATCGAATCTGGTAAGTTATCAAACACTCCATCAGTGGCAACCATCAACATGTCTCCCTCTTTCACTAGGAACTCTCGGGTCTCTGCACTCTCAGGTCTGTGGATGAAACAAAAATGAAAATCTTTATCTGATTTTGACATGTTGTACAGGAAATCAAGCGGATGAGTTGTTCCTCCACTGCCTTTGTCATAATTTTATCCTGTATAACATGTTTACTACATAATCACACATAAAAAGATAACTTACTGATTGAAACGTTAGGGTAAGAAGCTGTTTACAATATATACAGTTACTGGATTGGAAGGCATTAATTTTTGTGTATACTTCAAGGAAATCATTTTAAAGTTTTAAGAACGACAGTAACAAACAAATTTTAAGAATACTATTACAATGACATCTTCTGTGAACATTACAGTATCATGTAAAATTCAGAATAATTATTCGGCAGCAGTTTGGGAAAAAAAGTGATAGTCCTGAATCACATTTCAAGACCACATAGCTGCCTGAAGGATTTGTTTATGGATGAAAAGTGAGAACTGGAACAACTCAATAGACCAGAGAATTATGCTGGAAGGGACCAACATGATGGTATGAATGTAACAAGAGAGAGCAACACAGGTGATGCCCAAAGGGATGCTGCAAAGAACTAAAGAACTTAGGACTGCAAAAGGTACACTATAAGCAGTTTCCTTACACAAAAGAGGATTTCACATGAACTGAAAATACAAAATATTTGTATCTACTTTAAAATCTAATATGGTGAGCAATCACAAACATCTAACTTGTGACGTAATTTTCACAACCCAAGAGAGATCTAAGACGGCCTTTGCTACGGGACGTGTGGAAAAAGTTGATGCTAACCCATCACTTAAAACCTGAGCTCCAGTGCCCGGCGGAGGTAGAGAGAGTTGAAAAGGCGTGTTGAAATAATGTTGCTGCTCTTGCGACCGATGCACAACAGAGCCATTGCGCATGACCAAGAACCCGGAATCCCCAATGTTCGCCGAATACAGATGACCTGCATCGCCAGACAACACAACTACGCATGCTGTGCTGCTACCTGCAAAAAATAAATAAATAAAGAAATAAATAAATAAATAAATAAATGCTTATTAAGATAAATTGTTTTACAAATGGCAGACATTCTATGTGAAATACAATCATAAATAGGCATATTATTCCTAAAATGACTCACTAATGCCCATGTTTGACAAAAGTCATTTCTAAGTGAAGGTGAGGTGAACAAATTATATATATATATATATATATATATATATATATATATATATATATATATATATGTATAATGTATATATATATGTGTATATATATATGTATATGTATATATATATGTATATATGTGTATATATGTATATGTATGTATGTATATATATGTGTATATATAATTATATATATATATATATATATATATATATATATATATATATATATATATATATATATATATATATATATAAATAAAAGAGCAACAGGTAAAGGAAGGACATGGCATAACAACACAGCTACGGAGAGAGAGAGAGAGAGAGAGAGAGAGAGAGAGAGAGAGAGAGAGAGAGAGAGAGAGAGAGAGAGAGAGAGAGAGAAACGCTTACCCAGTATATGACTCTTATTCTCCAGGAGTTCGTAATAAGCCCTGGCGATAATGGCGGCAGGCTGCGAGGGGTTGTAGCTCCCTGTCAGCACCAATCGCTCGCTGACTCTCATCAGAGAGTGGGAGAATTCGCCGGGATCGATCCCCCAGGCACGCCATCCGCCTACGCCGTCGGCGACTCCTGCGAAGGGAGGAAAGGCACACATGAATAATGAGATCTTCAGTAGTGGGGAACCATGACACTAACGAGCAAATTAATAATAATAATAATAATAATAATAATAATAATAATAATAATATGGTTGTCTTAGCATTAAAATGACCAATTATGATGAGTGCAGTCATATTTTCATAAAAAGTGTGAAAATAAATGGATAAAAATAAAAATATGAATAATAAATGGATATCAACCTCCATTTCGGCAGTTACTCTTAACATTAAATATTAATCATAATGAACTATCGTATGAAACCGCCTGACACAGATGCCTTAGCCCTCTAACAAAAAAGAATGCAAAATATAATACAAAACTACATGCCTTAGCACTCTAACAAAAAAAAAATACAAAAAAGAATACAAAACTAGAATGTCAAAAACTATGAATGAAAAAATACATCAAGCGGTTTTTTGCTGGACCTAAAGATAATTTCTTCTTTGTCTAGATGGGAGGGGAAATTAGAGAGTTCAGCCAAGGGGTAAGTAAACATAAACGAATAATAATATGATCGGTTACGGTACAAATCCAAAATGAATAGGGTATTAAATTCATAACAACAAACATGATAATGTCTTATCACTAATGAAGCTGTTTTGGATAGAAATAAAGTATTTAGAAACTAAAGTGTACTGTGTCAGAGAGAGAGAGAGAGAGAGAGAGAGAGAGAGAGAGAGAGAGAGAGAGAGAGAGAGAGAGAGAGAGAGAGAGAGTCACTCATTTATAACCAGAAAACATGATAATATTCACTTAAAAGTGTACCACTTAACCAAGGGTGCCACCGACATGAATAATTAGACTTGGGTTGCATTTAATGCATAAACAGAGGTCGTCCATTATTGTTACGATTAAACTCATTATTTACCGGTTCCACTGCTCCCCTCCCTTTCGTAGGTTATATATCAAGGTTGTATATCAATGTCCTACATTTTTTATGATTTGCAAAGACGATTAATTTCAAATCAAAGACAAATGAAATTGTTTTGACTCCATGAAGAAATATACAGCCAATAAATGAAATGCATAATGAATCAAAGCAAAAACAGTCATAATAATAATAATAATAATAATAATAATAATAATAATAATAATAATAATAATAATAATAATAATAATAATAATAATAATAATGGTGAAGAAATCACAATGGTGTAGGTATAAATATATATTAAAAATATATATTTACACGTTTTTTTATATATATATATATATATATATATATATATATATATATATATATATATATATATATATATATATATATATATACCTACACCATTGTGGATTTCTTCACCAATTTAGTGACTCATGCTATTACGAGATTTTCATGAATAATAATAATAATAATAATAATAATAATAATAATAATAATAATAATAATAATAATAATAAACCTTCAACTAAAGTCCGTCATATCTCTAATTCGATTTATACTTTAAGTGATCACATTAAAGTACTATATAATATACACACTACATTAAGTATACTTGTGGGACTTGGCAGTTGTAATTTCCTACAAAGTAGCTACCCATCGTGATGTATAAAGGTCATGGAAAACAGTCACTTGTTCTCGAAATGACAACTCCACAAGTCAGTCATAAATGGAGTCATAAATGGAATGCATAAGAATAATTTTTAAATCCTTGTGCCGAGAGAGTACTTCACGATGGCACCTAACTGGAAACGATGACTTCATAAAATATGAAATAACATATTATTATTACTTACAACAACAACAATAACAACAACAACAACAATAATAATAATAATAATAATAATAATAATAATAATAATAATAATAATAATAAACTTCACTGACACCAAATAAGGGGAAGATGGAGAGAATGAGACATACACTACCCACGCAAAGCGGGTTAATCTTGGCTTAATTTAATTACCTAAATTATGTTCTATGTTAAACTCTTGTTAAAAGGGCCAATAATTATAATTCAGAGACAACAAATTAATAACCTACGTAAATGCGTCATACCCCGAAAGACCGACAGCAGTCAACAAGGTCACTTCCTAACAGGAACAGCATAAAAAAAGTTTAAAAATTCGCCGAAGTTTTTTTCGGCGCAATCGAGTTTTCTGTACAGCGTATAACCAAGGCCACCGAAAATAGATCTATCTTTCTGCGGTCTCGGTATAATGATCTATCTTTCTGCGGTCTCGGTATAATGATCTATCTTTCTGCGGTCTCGGTATAATGCTATATGAGCCGCGGCCCATGAAACTCTCAGCCGGCCGTGGTGGCCTGTGTTGCTTCGCTGCCAGAAGCACGATCATGGCTAACTTTAACCTTAAATAAAATAAAAACTACTGAGGCTAGAGGGCTGCAATTTGGTATGTTTGATGACTGGAGGGTGGATGATTAGCATACCAACTTGCAGCCCTCTAGCCTCAGTAGTTTTTAAGATCTGAGGGTGGACAGAAAAAAAGTGTGGACAGAATAAAGTGCGGACGGACAGACAAAGCCGGCGCAATACTTTTCTTTTACAGAAGACTAAAAAGTGTTCGAAAAGACATTTACCTAAGTTTTGTAGCATGTTAGAGAGAGAGAGAGAGAGAGAGAGAGAGAGAGAGAGAGAGAGAGAGAGAGAGAGAGAGAGAGAGAGGATGACTGACTGTGGGAAAGAGATCCCTGAGGTCTCCTGACCCAGAGGATGGAAAGGATTAAGCCTAGTTCAGCCAATTGAGGCTCCTTTCGGCGCCATCCTCCGACATCCGCGGTGTTCAAATTGCACCTGGATAACAAACGATGCTCCTTCATGCCGCATCAAACTACGATATCTCCGGCAGGGAGGTAGTGGCCCATGGCATATTTAAAAGGGTTAGCTTCCAAACACACACACACACACACACACACACACACACACTGGCTCTCTCTCTCTCTCTCTCTCTCACAAAACTGTAACTGTTGATTCTCTCTCGCTCTCTCACACACACAAAACTTTCTCTCTCTCTCTCTCTCTCTCTCTCTCTCTCTCTCTCTCTCTCTCTCTCTCTCTCTCTCTCTCTCTCTCACAAAACTTTGATTGTTGATTCTCTCTCTCTCTCTCTCTCTCTCTCTCTCTCTCTCTCTCTCTCTCTCTCTCTCTCTGCATGCTAGTATTACGATCGTAATTGAGAAATATTGACAATCTGTTTGTTGACCACTATAGCACCATGGATTTCCCACGCACGAATCTCAAGTCCGCTACTTGCAAGATGAAAAGTACGAGAAAAAAAAAGAACACCATAATCAATAGATATTACTGTCATCTCGAAAGAACAGACTCAATTCAAGACAGAACAATGTCAAAGCCTCGCTTTCTTGTCGGCTAAACCAAACGACATTTTTCACGATGACCAAAAAATAAGAGCAAGTATGAGGAATGCACGTCATACTGTAATAAAATCCGAGGGTAATCTCACTCCGCATGGTATGATTTAGCGATGCAGGCTTTGTACACCTAATTTTAAAATTACACGCGAAACATACAACTTGAGAGAATGGTCGGCGTATGGAGCCTCTCCCATACGTCACATTATTCAAACCCCGCCCCCTAACACCCTCCTAACATAAGTACGTATATATATATATATATATATATATATATATATATATATATATATATATATATATATATATATATATAAATATACGGTAATCCACAAAGAATGTTAAGCCTAAATAACCCTACCAAGTCTGACCACAGCAACAACTGTAACAAGTTAGTTCAAATAAAACCATAAGCAAATGAAAACTAAACTCCGCAATTTGTTTATGCTACTAAATAATAATAATAATAATAATAATAATAATAATAATAATAATAATAATAATAATAATAATAATAATAATAATAACGACTAAATCTTAAGTCACTGAGAAAACCTTGAAGGAAATGCACAGATCGAATATAAACAAAATTTGGCAACTGTTCTTGTCGTCTTTATAGGTCGCAGCAGCTTGCAAACATCATCATACAATCAGGAAACAATCTTCACAGCATCAAGTCTTATAATTATGGTAAAATACAAAAACCTACAGTGTGTTATAGGAAAAGGCAAAATATTTACCTTTAAAAAAATATGTCGAACAAACAAATCGTTAAAATTTGTATTCTACAATGCCACTATCAATTTTTTTTATAATAAATAGGTAAGAGTATAAACGTCATTTTTCTTTAACGCTGATTACACTCCACACTCAAACAATAATAAAACCAAACACATATTTGTTACAGACTTTCCAGCGGGGAACAGTAACAGGAAGTCAAATTGAAAAACACGAAAACTTTCGAGTTGAATGCCATCCCCCTCCCCCCCTCCCCCGCGCAAAAAGTTTTGCGCTCTGAAAAGTCCCGCCACCAAAACTGACAAGTAACACGTTTTTGAAGTTCAAACTGTCGTGTCGACCAGCTGGCTGCTGAATGAGAATAAAGCTAGAAAGGCTGGGGATACATTACTTAAGGCTATAAAACGTGAGAAGGGCTTGGGTATCTTTTGGTGAAGAGGATAGTATAGTGTACGTGGATGAATAGATATTATACCTTGGTGACTTGGGTACACTGTTCGGACTTAAGGACTCTACTGTACATACATACATGCCTGCACACAAATATATACATATATTTATATATATATATATATATATATATATATATATATATATATATATATATATATATATATATACATATATATAAATTGTTGATAACCTGACTTTATTATAATATATTTTACGTCTAATAAGTTGCTTTAATGAATGAAGTTACTATTCTGTAGAAAAGTACAGTGAGAACTATGATTTTTAAATCTTTATTGTCACCATGTACGAGTATATTATGTTCTATCGAGGTGTGTGTGTGTGTGTGTTATATATATATGTGTATGTGTGTGTATATATTATATATATATATTATATATATATATAATATATATATATACATATATTATATTTTATATATATATATATATATATATATATATATATATATATATATATATATATATATATATATATATATATATACACACATAACCTCGACAGAACATAACAGAACCTACATGATGACAACAAGGATTTAAAAATCACGTTTCTCACTGGGGGGCAAAACTACTCTTTCCTACAGAATAGTAACTTCATTCAGCAAAGCAACTTATTAAACGTAAAACATAATAATAAGGTCAAGCTATCGACAATTTCACGGTCAGAGTATTTTAAAGACCATCCGTCAGAAAAGGTATCGATACCAGCAGAAGAATGAACTATTCAGCTGTCAACTAGACACTCATTCAATTGAAAACATCTTCCGAACAGGTCCAACGATACTGAGCTAAAACCAGAGGAGAACCAAACAAAAAAACTACTCAGAATAGACCAGAACACAATATAGAATTTAGGCCAAAGGACAAGCCCTGGGACCTTTGAGGTCATCCAACGCTGGAACGGAAATTGAGAGCAAAAATGTTTGAAAAGTGTAACAGGAGGTAAACCTCGCAGTTGCACTGTGAAACAATTGTTAGGAGAGGGTTGAGGGAAGTAAAGTGGAAGAAACAGAAAATAAACGGAGGTACAGTAAAAGAAATGAAAGGGGTTGCAGCTAGGTTCCGAAGGGACACTGCAAAGAACCTTAAGTAATGCCTACAGTGCACCGCATGAGGTGCACTGACGGCACTACCTCAACCCCCAACGGAAAAAACTCCCTAATAGGAAAAAACTACTCAGAACACCGTTACTATGAGTAACAAAAAAAAAAAAAAGGCCTTCTCTTTTACCCTACCTAATCAACATGACCTTAATAAAGGCTTCTGATATGATTAACATCAACCCAAGATCATATTAGTAAATATGGGGCTTCCCTACTACCACTACCACTACTTCTACTAATATTATTACTACTACTTCTGAAATTGGGGTTTTATTTTTGAACAATTTTTTTTTTAACTTACACCACTTTTGAAATAAAAGTTAAAAGTATTACGTCGACCGCAAGTCTACCTAATGAGAGAGAGAGAGAGAGAGAGAGAGAGAGAGAGAGAGAGAGAGAGAGAGAGAGAGAGAGAGAGAGAGAGAGAGAGAGAGAGACGTTACATAATGGCTTAATATAGCCACTTCAAGTTGATGACACTTAAGCGATAACCTACCTAATTTTTTTTTTGCTTATGAAACAACTTCCAGGGAGTTTTATCTTGTTAAAGGAAAACGCTGTCAGCTGTTTTTATTGAAGTCACAGTTTATATTTACTTTCTTGTCTAGATTATGATACATCTCTACATTAACAGTGTTTGTATAATCCTTAATTTGAGAGAGAGAGAGAGAGAGAGAGAGAGAGAGAGAGAGAGAGAGAGAGAGAGAGAGAGAGAGAGAGAGAGAGAGAGATTGTATAATCCTTAAATTGATTAAATCAATTTCTTTGTTGAGAGCGATTGTATAATCCTTAAATCTAATTAAACCATAATTTCTTTTTAAGGAGAGAGAGAGAGAGAGAGAGAGAGAGAGAGAGAGAGAGAGAGAGAGAGAGAGAGAGAGAGATCCTTAAATGTAGAATCCTTAAATTGATTAAATCATGATTTCTTTTTATTAAAGAGAGAGAGAGAGAGAGAGAGAGAGAATTGTATTCTTTTGATTAAATCATAATTTCTTTTTTTGAGTGAGATTGTATAATCCTTAAATCTGATTAAATAATAATCTCTTTTTAGAGAGAGAGAGAGAGAGAGAGAGAGAGAGAGAGAGAGAGAGAGAGAGAGAGAGAGAGAGAGAGACTGTATAATCCTTAAACCTGATTAAATCATAATTTCCTCTTTTAAAAGAGAGAGAGAGAGAGAGAGAGAGAGAGAGAGAGAGAGAGAGAGAGAGAGAGAGAGAGAGAGAGAACTGTATAACCCCTAAATCTGATTAAATCATAATTTCCTTTTTTAAGAGAGAGAGAGAGAGAGAGAGAGAGAGAGAGAGAGAGAGAGAGAGAGAGAGAGAGAGAGAGAGAGAATGTAGAATCCTTAAATTGATTAAATCATGATTTCTTTTTTGAGAGAGAGAGAGAGAGAGAGAGAGAGAGAGAGAGAGAGAGAGAGAGAGAGAGAGAGAGAGAGATAATCCTTTAAAGATTAAACAGAATTTCTTTTTATAATTGTATAATCCTTAAATCTGGTTAAATAATAATCTCTGAGAGAGAGAGAGAGAGAGAGAGAGAGAGAGAGAGAGAGAGAGAGAGAGAGAGAGAGAGAGAGACTGTAACATTTAAACCTGATTAAATCATAATTTCCTTTTTCAAAAGAGAGAGAGAGAGAGAGAGAGAGAGAGAGAGAGAGAGAGAGAGACTGTATAACCCTAAATCTGATTAAATCATAATTTCCTTTTTAAGAGAGAGAGAGAGAGAGAGAGAGAGAGAGAGAGAGACCCCAACCCTTGGCCGTGTCTTGTTATCACAAGAACGTACCACTGACACCCATTGTAATGCTGACACAAAGAGAATGGGGTGGTATAATGAAATGGAGCGTCAATTACAATACTGTGTTTCTGTGTCTCGAAGACTCAGTGTGTGTACTTCCCCCTCTCGATATCCATCGCGTTATCTGGTTTGCAAATTTCTGTGATATTCTTAAAGCCATTTTATATGGCTATCTTGTGAGGTTGAATTGAATTTTTTTATGCGTCCTAATCTTACGTTATTTTTGGAATTGCAATTGCAATATCAAATTTAGGCTGAAGGCCAAGTGCTGGGGCCTATGATGAGGTCATTCAGCGCTGAAAGGGAAATTGACAGTGAAAAGGTTTGAAAGGCGCAGAGGATAACCTTGCAGATGCGCTATGAAACAACTGTTAAGAGAGAGTTAAGGAAAGTAAGATGGAAAAGAATATGAACGGAGGAACAGTAAAAGGAATGAAATGGGTTGCAGTTAGGGGCCCAAAGGACGCTGCAAAGAACCTTAAGTAATGCCTATAATGCACCGCGCGAGGTGCACTGACGGCACTAACCCCCTACGGGGGCGTTGATGTTAGAATTGTACATTGTTTAATCTAATTAGACTTCTAATCTACGTACAGGGTATCAATTCTGTACTCTACACAGACTCAAGTGCCTCTGACTAAGGAATAAATATATGGATGTATTTCTTCAAAACTGCCGTCATACTAACCACCGAACAGAATATCGAACTCAGGATTTATCTGGAAGGCTGATTTAGTATTGGTTCTCACTCCAACGCTGGAAATTCCGTGCCGCCTTGATTTCCGGATCTGAACCTCTGAAAACTGGCTTTTCAATATTCTGCTGGAGCCGGTTCAGTTTCTGTGTCGCCTCCACCAAAATCAGTCTCTTTTCTACATGGTTCCTCTAAGTTTTGTTTCCTTATTCACAAAAATATATCCACCAAATCTACTTCATGAGCCTCCACTTAAACTCTTCTCCCCCTTCTTTCAAATGGCGTTGTTTTCATTTCTGCATACCATTCTTTACCTTCAATTTTTCTGAGATTTTTCGAGGTCTGGCAACAATTTAGTATGAGCCTGATTAACTTTCTTAAAACCTTAAAATTTCCGGACGGATACTTCAAATGATGGTGGATTGCTGTTTATGAGACAAAATTTTTCTTGTGTTACTTGAAACCCATTTCGGATTTCGTACACCAACATTCAACACTCGACAATCTTTTCCTTCTTAAGGTAAACCACCCCTTTATCTTACCCCCAACATTCTTGTTCTCTCTAACATAAGGCCTGCTGTAAGTCTCATCACCCCCAAAAGCTTTCTCCATACCTGGGCTCGTCTCAGCTACAGTACGTTTTTCTTCCAAAAGCTGGTAACTGACACTTGATCGTTAGCCAAACTCGTGACAACGTCAGACCCCTATATCTCCGAGAGGGGAAGTGTGAATTGTGAGCCAGAAATAAGCTTTCTTGCTTTAATCCTCCTTTCTTTTCCTTAGGTTTTATTCTCTGGTATTCCTACCTTCCTAGGGGCTCAAACATTCTAGTGACAAACTTCCGTGGGACGCTTGTCATCGCTGGAAAGGTAAACTATTTAAAACTTTCACAGAACAAGAGTAACTTTCACGCCACTGATAACCCACGCCCCAAAATATACAAAGAACAATTAATTTTTCTTCACTATGTTACTACAATCATTTCACATAATACTGAGAAATAAACATTATCAAAAAAAAATGGACAAGCCTCCATTATCATTCCAAAAAACAGAGTGACTGAAGGACCAACTCACGGTATAAAAAGTAAATACGGGACTACTGAACCACATTAAAAAAAAAAGGGAGTGAAAAATTGTTGAAGAGTCTCCGGAAAAAATAGTTCTGTGAGGACATATTAACAAGGGATGATAATAAGGGTCCTTCAGAGGCGCTCTTCAGGGAGAGAACTTTGAAGTGTAGCTAATTAAGGGCGCCTGCCTCTCTCTCTCTCTCTCTCTCTCTCTCTCTCTCTCTCTCTCTCTCTCTCTCTCTCTCTCTCTCTCTCTCTCTCTCTATGTAATCACTTGATCTCTAACTTACTAATCTACTTGCCCTGCCTCAATCTCTAGGGGGGAAAAGTTACAGAAGTAGACAAAAAGTAATTTTTATTCTTATGCTACGTAATATCAGCGTATGGGTATCAGTTCCCTACAGTGATTAGGTTCTGACAAGAGTGCACTTGCATGTCACACAGACAGACACACACACACACACACACAAAAGACCATACTTCATTAAATTCTGACTAAAGTATACACCATACTGGCATAAAGTGTAAGGGAACTCCATATTGTCAATTTAATCTGTGAGGCTCTTCATATAAAGCAGCTAAAGCGAGGGTTGGATGTTAAAAAGCTGAGATAAAAAGATTTCACTGAACAAAACTGAAAGAACCAATTAAAAAAGAAACATCAACACTTAGAGTGACAAGCGACCACTTAATAGCAACAGTCGGTATGGTCAAATTACTGAGCATACCTCCTAAATATTCTTATCAACTTAACAACACATACTGCTTCACGCACACCTGAGTGTATGGTACACAATACAGTCTTCCAATCTGCAACTGACCTTCAATTTGGTCGCGCTAACATTCTTCGTTGTTACTTATGTTTGGTCTGGGAAGAAAAATTTGTAGTTTGCTGAAATTCTAACAAAAGAATTTAGATCATCACAATTTTGGTGTTCTGTAAAGAAAACTGTTGTGCCGGCTTTGTCTGTCCATCCGCACTTTGTTCTGTACGCACTTTTTCTGTCCACCCTCAGATCTTAAAAACTACTGAGGCTAGAGGGCTGCAAATTGGTATGTTGATCATCCATCCTCCAATCATCAAACTTACCAAATTGCAGCCCTCTAGCCTCATTAATTTTTTTTTTTATTTTATTTAACGTTAAAGTTAACCACAATCGTCCTTCTGGCAACCATATAGGATAGGCCACCAGCCGGTAGTGGTTAAAGATTCAAGGGCCGCGGCTCATACAGCATTATGCCGAGACCACCGAAATATAGATCTATTTTCGGTGACCTTGATTATACGCTGTAGCGGCTGTACGGAAAACTATTTCTTCGGCGCATTTTTTACTTGTTTAGATTCGTCAAGGCTACCTCGTCCGGACATCGCTCTCCATTATAAGCTTGAAAGGATTTCGCCCATACCAATGAATGAAGGTTTAAAAGCTTTAAAAACTCCTATGTCTATCTGCCGTTAGATAAACGCAGGTTTAAAACTCGATAACACAGCTTACTAAGGATATTCCTGAAATTCTCTCTCTCTCTCTCTCTCTCTCTCTCTCTCTCTCTCTCTCTCTCTCTCTCTCTCTCTCTCTCTCTCTCTATACTAACAGAGAAAATGAATAAAACACAACTTGGAAATGAACAGACCTTAGCTGGCCGTATGCATATTCTTAAAGGAAATTCTCTCTCTCTCTCTCTCTCTCTCTCTCTCTCTCTCTCTCTCTCTCTCTCTCTCTGTGTAACTTCAAAGATGCCTCCTTCCTGATCCAATTAAACGTTCCCGTGATCCACTAATTCCAACTAGGCCTAAGCGTCTATGCTACCGGAACGGTCTCACTAATATATATATATATATATATATATATATATATATATATATATATATATATATATATATATATATATATATATATATATATATATATATATATAATTCATTTAAAATTAAGCTATGTGAATAATGCTAGCCTTCTAAATTACCCTACCGGCCCCCCACCCCCTTGCCAAAACTTTAAACAAAGAAAGAATATGAAACCTCCCTACGAATGGACATGTCCAGGAATATGGATCTGTCTTAAAATTTCAGTCAACCACAACTGACAGACAATTCCTCCTCATCGAAGATAATCCAACACAGGCGACATGGAGTCGTGTCATCAAACCTCATGCATGGGATATCCAGTCCAACGAACAAAAAAAAAAAAATAAAAAAAAATCACATAAACCGGCAATAAATTATAGTCGAAGGATTTGTCCTTTCGAAGTTCTCGAGACTGTGACAAAACTCTTGAATAGGGAAACGGCATTTGCATTTTTATTTATACGTACGCATGCTGACGCTGAGGAGAGCTCCGCCAGCCACCACTTCCGCTTCCTATGCTGGCTGACGAAGAAGTCGGCGCTATAAATAAATAATGCTGCAGCTATTTCAAACACGGAACGAGATGAGACTGAATAGCACCACGAAGAATACGCGAGCACACACTCACACAAACATATATATATATACGAGTATAACTTGCAAAACGTAAAATTAGATAAACTATAAATACATATTTCGAAATGCCAACAAGACCACAAGCGCAACGTGCTGTGGAAAGTACTGGGCGATTCTTAAAATAATCTGAGAGAGAGAGAGAGAGAGAGAGAGAGAGAGTATAAATATATAAAAAGTCTTGAGCTATTATTCAATTCAAAAACTGAACTATCATCTTCATCGACCCCAGAAGTCAGAACAATTGTCATAATCAACCTCCCTGCTCTCTCTCTCTCTCTCTCTCTCTCTCTCTCTCTCTCTCTCTCTCTCTCTCTCTCTCTCTCTCTCTCTCTCCTTGTAGGATCCAACAGCGATACATCCCGCTCTGCATGACCAGGCATTCCTTCACAGAGAAATAACTTCGCCAGCCCTGGGACACGAAACGCCTGTATTACAGCGCCGTTATTCACCCGAGAGTCTTCCTCAAGGCTTTGTTCTCCGGGCCATTATCTTTCTAGAACACTGTAAAAGTTGTAAAAGGATTTACACCATAAATCAATTCCAGCCTTATCAACTACACGGAGAATTTAACCCTGGTACGCGTACACTACGCGATTTAAACTCCCACGCTCTGAGCAGGGGTGAGAATGGAACAGTTTTCTCATACCCTGTACGAAAAGTTGAAGGAGTAATGAATTACTTTTAATAACCATTACTCAGTAAATGTGCCTCGCTGTCAAACTTCCTCCAAAGTTCCAGAGGTTCTTTATTCCTCACACCGTTGGGCTGTGGAACAGTCTCCCTACTGAGGATGCTGAGTTAATGGAACCTCGAAAGTTCAAGCGAAGATGCAACGCATTACTACTTTAAAACAGTTCTCCTTGTATTTTAATAATTTACTTATATTTTTATTTGTTTATTTATCATTTTGTTAATTTACTTTTTCTTTTCTAATAACTGATCTTTTCTTTCTGTATATCCCATTACCTTCTGTTACTTCTTTCTAATAAACATATTCCTTGGAAGCTTGAATTCAAAGTCATTGGCACCTGTGGCTGGCTTGTTCCATATGAATAGGCTTCATCTTCTGAATAATAATAATAATAATAATAATAATAATAATAATAATAATAATAATAATAATAATCTACGTCAACAACACAAATAACACAGCAACAATACTTCATCGATCTTGTAGATGTCTGAAAGAGTCAAATTTCTTCCCTCCATGGGCCGTCCTCCGAGTTACTATTGACAAAATCTCGGCAACCCTAGTGCTTTGAAATCTTGTATCATCACTAAACTTCGGCAGTCTAACTTTCGTCCGTGTTTCCAATAAACATAACTCCTAATTCAAGCAGCACCAGAATTGGCCAAGTCACGACATCCGGGACAAAATCTAATGAAAACACAACAAATTAATAGCAGGAGGAAACTGAAATACTTCAGAAACTCTCGTTGAGCAAAGGCTTATGAGCTCACGGGTACCAGGTTATTGCTCGTAAAGAAGACTATAAACTCTCAAAGATGAAAAAAGGAAAAGAAAGTGATGTTCATCCGATGGCCCGGAAGGGTCTTCCTTAATCCGCCATTAACTTTTACCCCAGACTGTTTCCCTCGCGTCGATCTATTATTAAACTAACAATCTTTTATGCGGCGCCGAAAGATCTCGTTATTTTTAGCAGCAACGCGTGACGCAATACGTGGAGTCTTCTAAAGTTATGGACTTGGGGAAACAACTTCAAGAATGGGTATAGCTTTCTTTCCGTTCTTCTTGCTCCCGGTTTAGACTCTCCACGACGGCAAAAGATAGAATGAGAATCAGGGTTTTTATCACTGCAAGTTGTAAGTTTCCACGCTTTTTGAAACTGAAGGACAGGGCGGACCGAAGCAGCTTAAAACACCCGATCAATTTCAGAGCAAAGAAAATCTCTCTCCGAAATGATCTTACAAGGGGAAGAAAAATAGAACCTACACTTGGGGAAGTTGGAAGTCTGATTAGTCTGAGAGAGAGAGAGAGAGAGAGAGAGAGAGAGAGAGAGAGAGAGAGAGAGAGAGAGAGAGAGAGAGAGCTACAAGGAGTTACAAGGATTAGGATGTCTCACAGACTTTTTAGTCCACCCGAGGAGACATCATGTGCTCACTTATTTGCAGGTTTTACTGTTCATTCACAGCGTTCTAATGATTCTGTCTAGCTTTCTTTTAAACTCTTCCACGCTGCTGCTGTCGACAACTTCTGTTGGCAGTTTATTCCATGTGTCACATATCTTGTATGTGAAGAAGTTCCCACAATGAGATGTGTTGTATCTCTTATACAGCTCTAATTTCCATCCATTATTTCTTGTCTGGTTTTCGTTTAATGTGAAGAGGTTACTGCCTACTTTTGTTATGCCTTTCAGTATTTTGAAGGTTTCTATGAGTTGTCCTCGCAATCGTCGTGTTTCTAAGCCATATATGTTCAGGCTCTCTAGAGAGAGAGAGAGAGAGAGAGAGAGAGAGAGAGAGAGAGAGAGAGAGAGAGAGAGAGAGAGAGAGAGCCACGAAGTCAATAGCACTACGGAAAACAATTTCTCTGGTGGACCCCTGAGAGTCGATAACGGAGTTTGGGCCCCGTGAAAAAGTCTGCGGTCTACAGTTATCAGTGTTCATTATGAGTGGGCTGATTCTACTCTCTTATTCAAGAGCGCAGACTTTTCAAAGATAATATTCTGTCTTGTCTTAGGGGTTAAATATAAGGCCACGGTTACGCCAAGGAAACATATTATGGTAACTGGCCACGAAGCCCTCCTAAACTTCCTGGTTAAATTTACTGGGAGCGATTACCATAGATATATGTGCAGCGAATTCAAAATATAACGAGTTACGCTCCCGGCCTTAACAAACTGAGCCTGTGGTGGACGTAACGAGACTGACAAGAGAATTTTCTGGACAGTAAATATTATATACATATATACAAGTTCCCAAGATACTAACTCCATTTCACAGTTGGGTAGACAGACTGAGGGCATTGTTGTTAAATACGCCAAGAGATTTCGCGTGAGTAGAAGAATAACAGAAACGCATGATAGAAGTTTCAGGGTATCTTGGCATTCTGAACGAAAAGAGATAACGAGAGTCGACGATTAAATGCGACGACAAACAGCTTCAGAACCAAATGGACATGTGAGAATCACTCCATGGAAGACTGGCTAAATTTTCACCTTCATCGTTCTGGAAAGATTTTCTCGGAAACTTGGACCAAACCTCAGGTAATCTGTCTCTTCAGTTCAGGCCAGAATCATTACCTACTTCCTGATCACGGGTTTTCTCGTGTAGGGACTAAGTACCCATGAGAAAAACTACCACCTAGATTCTGGTTTATTAAAATTATACCTGGATTCTGGTTTATCAAAATTATACCTAGATACTGGTTTATCAAAATTATACATGGATTCTGGTTTGTTGAAATTATACCTAGATTCTGGTTTATTAAAATTATACCTAAATTCTGGTTTATTAAAGTTATACCTGGATTCTGGTTTATTAAAGTTATACCTGGATTCTGGTTTATCAAAATTAGACCTAGATTTTGGTTTATCAAAATTATACCTGGATTCTGGTTTATCAAAATTATACACAGATTCTGGTTTATCAAAATTATACCTGGATTCTGGTTTATTAAAATAATACCCGGATTCTGGTTTATCAAAATTATACCTAGATTATGGTTTATAACAGTTATACCTAGATTCTTGTTTATTAAAATTATACCTAGATTCTGGTTTATCATAATTATACCTAGATTCTGGTTTATCATAATTATACCCGGATTCTGGTTAATTAAAATTATACCGAGATTCTGGTTTATTAAAATGATACTTAGATTCAGGCTTATCAAAATTATATGTATTATGGTTTATTAAAATTTATACCTAGATCTTTGTTTATTAAAACTATACCTAGATTCTTGTTTATTAAAACCATACCTAGATTCTTGTTTATTAAAATTTTACTAAAACTATACCTAGATTCTTGTTTATTAAAACTATAACTAGATTCTTATTTATCAAAATTATACCTAGATTCTTGTTTATTAAAATTATACCTAGATTATGGTGTAATCAAATTGTAACCAATCTATTTTTGCACCAGCCAAGTACCTATGTAAATTCCCCTCCTATGGTATAAATTCCTTTCCTTAAACAATATTTCCGAAACCATTAAATCATTGCGATACACGCAAGAACAGAACGAAAACACTCGGCTAATTCATTCTTCAGATGAACAGCCTATTCCCAAACATTGTAATCTTTTTGGTGAGTATAAAGTATTTCTGGAGCCGTAATGTAAATATAGCCAAAAAAATTATATTTAAGATCTTCCATGTTGCTATGAATTATGTCAAACCTGCTTCTAAAATAAAACAGACACTGTGTTGATTTACGAAACTGTCAATTCCACTGTCATAACAGATTCTTTGCAGGAATGTTATCAGACTGGATAAACACACACTCATTTGTCCGTTTAAGACCCAGTCGAGTCGTCGCAGTTTTGAACTTAATTCTCTAATACCATTTTCTAAGCGTAACTGTTATTATAATTAAGCCTATGTTTCACTGCTACCAAAACTTCCAGACGATAATATCATAAATATAATTCAGACGTTTTAAATACTTGCGTTTCAACCCCGAGTTTGGCTCTCAAGTAAAAATCTCGAACAACGTCTTGCCAAACGAACGTTTGTACTTACATCACACCTGCTACAGACCTAAACGTGCACTGACAGGTGTTGACATCTCACCTGCAAAAGAAAATAATCAGTTAGAAAAAGCTGATGCATTTGAAGAAGTAAGTATATAAAGTGTATGTAGATAATTCTTTAAACATTATGAGTTAATGTTGTAAGTATATACAGTATACTTTGCTCCATCAAATAAAAGAAAAAATACACACATTATATATATATATATATATATATATATATATATATATATATATATATATATATATATATATATATATATATATATATACACACAAAAATGATTTACTTATAACCATATACAAACGTGCCTTTTCATTCTCAAATACTAAGACCCAATTACCATTTAACATTTTATTCCCTAAACCCTGACATAACTGACCCCCAAAAGAGAATTATAATTGATAAGGTAACAAAGCAGGAAGTAAAAACAGGGCATGAGGCCATTAAATTCGTCTCTTAAGGGAATCCACAAAAATAAGCTCAGGTAATCACAGTTGCTGCGACATGAGGAAGAATAAGTTCCTGATTGAATGAGATGACGATCATGAACGATGTTCAGTCATCGGCTAAAGTGGAGGACATGAGGTTTTAAAGAAAAGGAAATGAGGTTCAAGAGGGAAATGAAGCTCAATGAGGAAATGTTTAAAAGAGGAAATGAGGTAAAAAAAAAAAAATAGACAATGCGTTTAAACAAAAGGAAATGAGCTATAAAAGGGAGATATGAGGTTAAAAAGAAAATGAGGTTTAAAAAAGGAAATGAGGTTAAAGAAGGAAATGAGGTTAAAAAAGGAAATAAGGTAATAAACAGCAAATAAGATTAAAAAAGAAAATGCGGCTTTAAAGACGGAAATGATGTCTACATAAGGAAATTAGGAAAAAATGGAAATAAAGTTAGAAAAAGAAATGAGGTTTTAAAAATGAAAATGAGGTGAAAAAAGGAAATACGGTTTTAAAAAAGATAGTGAGGCAAAATAAGGAAATAAGACTTTTAAAAAAGAAAATGAGGTTTTTAAAAAAGGAAATGAGGTTAAATACTGAAATCTTGTTAAAAAAGGAAATGAGGTTAAAAAAAGATGACAAAGTGAAATTATGGTTTAAAAAAAGTTTAAAAATGAATATATGGTAAAAAAGGAAAAGTTAAAAAAAGAAATGAGGTTAAAAATTTAAAAAAGGAAATGTAAAAAAAAAAGAAAATGACATTAAAAAAATGGAATGAGGTTTTCAAAATAAGGGAATTAAGTAAAATAGAAAATGAGGATAAAAAAAAGGAGGCAACAAAATTTTTTCCCAGAAAATATGTCAAGAAGGAAATGATTAAAAAACGGAAATGATGTAAAAAAAGATGAGGTTAAAAACTTCAAAAAAGGAAATGAGGTTAAAAACTTCAAAAAAGGAAATGAGGTTACAAACTTCAAAAAAGGAAATGAGGTTAAAAACTTCAAAAAAGGAAATGCGGTAAAAAAAATGAGGTTAAAAAACTTAAAGAAAAGGAAATGAGGTCAGAAAGAAAGGGAGTAGGTGAGAGAACAGGGCAGCAAGGACCATCAACTGAAAAGGGGAAAAAGAGCATAAGTTGCGCAGTCGACGGTAACAAATATAAAAGAGGTTAGCTTAATGGTTCTTAAAGTTTTTTTTTTTCTCTTCGGTTAAAGGACCACTTGGCTTCCAGCCTGACCTGACGTGACCCTCGGGTGAAAGGAAGGAGGGAGGGAGGGAGGGAGGGGGAGGACACTTCTTCAATAGACAAAAATCGGTTGGGTTTAAGGGAAATGAAAATGTTTTTGATTCTGAAAACCGATTAGGCTACACATGTATGGGTGGATCCGTTTGTGCATTGCAGGGAAAACGGACAAAGATTTAGATATAAAAAGACTGAGAGAGAGAGAGAGAGAGAGAGAGAGAGAGAGAGAGAGAGAGAGAGAGAGAGAGAGAGAGAGAGAGCCTTGACGTATTGTGCTGCAGGAAGATCTTAAGAAGCACTGACCACTTACTCCTGGTTGAGAGAGAGAGAGAGAGAGAGAGAGAGAGAGAGAGAGAGAGAGAGAGAGAGAGAGAGAGAGAGAGAGAGATTAGTGTGGCGGACTTCCGTAGAACCACCGGAGTGAAAAATATCGAGCCCCTAAAAGGGAACAATTCTTTTCCCTAGAGAATGGAGTTTCCCAGACTGTTCCCAATCTTCTAGTAATTGCTGAACGCGTTCAAAACTCCTAGTTGCTTTTTAAAAGCCATCATTATCAAAAATAATAATAATAATGATAGAATTAGCGGTCAGGCAGTGGTTTAAAATAAAGGTGTAACTGTGATAAAAATAGCGATTTTTAACAAAAACAAAAAGGGTTCTACAAAAACCAATCTGTGTAGAGCAGTTAGAAACTTCTGAACCTTAGTAACTAAACCAATGTCATCAGCATTCTGCGAGTACCTCCCGAAGTGTTGAAGAAGGCACCATCAGAGCTCTTGCCAACGTAAACAACTCGACAGGTTTTTCCCGACTAGATATTATTTGTGATACAAGACTGACACCAGTGAGAGGTATTTCTAGAATGGAGGTCTGCCCTGGTCGGAGCCATCAAGTCACGAACCCTGACATCAGTCAAGAGAAAGGGATTTATTGGTGGAGTGGTCATATCAAATATGAAGTGTATATCTTTCACTATTCATATATTATTGGCTTCGTGTATGTCAACGTTTGTACCAAATTTGACTGAAAGCCACTGAACCATTTAAACCACCTGTGAGGAATTGCAATGACAAAGGAAGTGTGACGGACACACTAATGAGAGTAACATACACAATGACGAACAGACAGGTGGACACAGACAGTTGATAAGACTTCCCTTCCCGTACAAATTTGTGTGATGGTCTAACTTTGTATTGAGGGATACTAGCAACCTTTCAACTGTGCAAGATTCGTCGCGATGGAAAGGCAACTGTGACGGACAAACTAACACAGACAGACCTTCCACTGAAGGACAGACAGACAGACAGAATGGGCAAATGAAAGGAAAAAATAGTTTTTCTAATTCCGTCGGCAGAGAACTTATTACTGTCTCTGTCTCAGCTATTTTTACACGAGACTTCTTGCGCCTTCCACGTTGATTAAGACACTACATCCAGAACTATTTATATAACACCCTTCTTTCACAATCTTCAATAATTTCTCCTACTGAGAAAGAACATATTTTTAAATATGCATAAATACATGGCTATATAGTGTATATAGGTACGTTTTAGTTTTCTGTAAAAGAAAATTATTGTGCTGGCTTTGTCTGTCCGTCCGCACTTTTTCTGTCCGCCCTCAGAGGCTAGAGAACTGCAAATTGGTACGCTGATCATCCACCCTCCAGTCATCAAACACACCAAATTGCAGCCCTCTAGCCTTAGTAGTTTTTATTTTACTTAAGGTTAAAGTTAGCCTTAATCGTGCTTCTGGCAACGATATATAGGATAGGCCACCAACGGCCGTAGTTAAAGTTTCATGGGCCGCCGCTCATACAGCATTATACCGACACCACCGAAAGATAAGATCTATTTTCGGTGGCCTAGATTATACGCTGCAGCGGCTGCACAGAAAACTCGATTGCGCCGAGGAAACTTTGGCGCTTTTTTTGTTTATTCATGTATTCATGGTACCCACTTAACCCCTAAAACGGCCCTCGACTTTTTCCATATTCATCTCCCTCCCTGCCTCCGCAACATTTATCTCTTCCTCTTACTGACGTTTATAAAACTTTCCTCTTCTTCCTACTTCCTCTACCTCTTACCACCTCTCCTCTCCTCCCCAGCCACGAGGAGGAGGAGGAGGAGGAGGAGCAGAAGACGAGGGCGTGGTAGGTGCAGAGGCTGGGTCGATAAGGTCAGGGGTCGTCACTCATAAAAGTTTCAAAAAGTCGGGGCGCTTTGTGTGTGTGTGTGTCTAAAGTATGTTTAATCCTGCCTCACTCGATTCTGTGTTCGTCTGATTAAACGATGTCATTATGCAGGAACTTATAAATTCTCTCTCTCTCTCTCTCTCTCTCTCTCTCTCTCTCTCTCTCTCTCTCTCTCTCTCTCTCTCTCGAACTTGTGTCAACATCCCACTGCGTCCGCCACCACTGATGTTTTTCGAGTTTCTAAATCCAGTCGTTAAGTTGCTACCATGAATATATATATAAGATTTATGCCAGAGGACAAGAACTGGGACTTGTAAGGTCATTCAGCGCTGAAAATGATGTTGAAAAAACTGTTGGGAGAGAGTTGAGGAAAGTAAGATGAAAGAAATAGAATATGAACGGGGAGAACAGTGAAAGGAATGCAATGGGTTGCAGCTAGGGGCCGAAGGGACGCTGCAAAGAACCTTAGGTAATGCAAAGACCACATAAATAAATACGCGCTTGCATAAGCAACATGACCATGCATTTACGCATACTTAAACGTATATAATTCTTTCTTAACAGGAGAAATTGCTGAAGACTGCCAGAGAAATGTGAGGCATAAAAGATTCTGGATCTACTTTCTTAACGTCAATTGTTACACGCATTCAGAGAAAAAACAAACAATGGTTCAAGCTGACTCACTCGAACACCACAAACGTCCACCATTGGAAAGTGTTTTGGATAAAAGGTAGCAAGAGGAAAAAGTAGGACACAAACAGTTCCCTGGACTCCAGGCTAAATGGACATTCCTTCCTCGCCATTAATTTGTCGCTAATTGCAGCTACAGACTGTGACAAGAATGCTTGCAGCATCTCTCTCTCTCTCTCTCTCTCTCTCTCTCTCTCTCTCTCTCTCTCTCTCTCTCTCTCCTCTCTCTCTCTCTCTCTCTCTCTCTCAAGTTAGGAAGTTCTCTGTGGAACTGTGTACGTGATTATGTAGCTGTGTGTGTGTGGATATTACATACATACATACATACATACATACATACATACATACATACACACACACACACATATATATATATATATATATATATATATATATATATATATATATATATATATATATATATATATATATATATATATATATATTATATAAATACACAGCCTGCCACATCTGTGCTGAAATGTTAAAACATTTTTAAAATTGATAAAAATACGTGAATTTTTTGGCCCGGGGCCCACAGGAAACTCCAAAGTAACTTCCAAACTGCAGGGCGTTCACGAACAAAACAGAAAATGTCAAACGTCTCCATTAAAAAAAAAAAATAACAGTTTTCGAAAACCAGCAGATATCTGAAAAAAATAAAAAAAACTCACGTGAGTCCACGTCAGCAAGGTTGTATTACTTATGCATGAGAGAGGTACTGGCGAGGAAATTCTTGAGCCTGCCAAGTAGGAAAGATACTACTGCACCACATACATGACTCCTGCATTAGGTTCATACCCCAGTGCATGCAGGCTATACTTTTGTTTTGTGTATGTATGTATGTATGTATGTATGTATGTATGTATGTATGTATGTACGTATATAATGTATATATATATATATATATATATATATATATATATATATATATATATATATAGAGAGAGAGAGAGAGAGAGAGAGAGAGAGAGAGAGAGAGAGCTAATACCTTTATATATATATATTATATATATAGAGAGAGAGAGCAAACAAAACATATAATATATATTATATATATATATATAGAGAGAGAGAGAGAGAGAGAGAGAGAGAGAGAGAGAGAGAGAGAGAGAGAGAGAGAGAGAGAGAGAGAGAGAGCAAAACCTCCTTCTTCCGGGGACGCGTTCATTCTTTTTCCCCTCCTGATCGCAACAGAGACACACTCGAGAGGCAGAATGGAACCTGCAACACATAAAATGATCAACGGGAACAAAAGCAGCCGCTACTCGACCTAGCAAATCTTTTCAGAGATCTGAAGAGGAACACAGCACAAGCCTCCTCGGAGGAATTGGAGAAAATGCGGAAGAACTGCAAATCTGGGAACTGGATGCGGCCTCGACGCTGCCTCTGAGAGAGAGAGAGAGAGAGAGAGAGAGAGAGAGAGAGAGAGAGAGAGAGAGAGAGAGAAGAGGGGAAGGAAGAGGCAAAAGAATAAACGAAGCTGACCAATGTAAGTCACATTACTCTCTATCTCTCTCTTACACACACACACAAATGAAAACAGCAATTTCTCCTCAACATTCAAAGCTAAAGGTTTATGTAACCCTTTTTCTCTTTGGTTTTTATTTCTTTATCTAAAGCAGCCTCATGAACACTTACATAAAAAATAGCAATAAAAAATTAAAAGAAAATAACTTTGAAAATTAAAAACAATGAACCACAGTGAATGTTCCTGAAATAGCTTGCAAAAGATGAAGATATATAATTGATTAAAGAACATAAAAGTCATTTCAATGCAAACTGCGGTCGCATCCTAACCACCTAACTATTGTTGACCAAGAAAATGGCAATCAATCACCGAAGGAAATAAGAAGCACCTGGTTTGCAACTATGGTCCAATTAGAAGAATAATTACACTCACTGGAAGTTGAAATTCCCAACTTATGACAGTGGCAGACCCTTTCTCCTGCTTCTGTTCTGCGTGCGGGGATGAGGCTGGTAACTCTCCTTCCAGTGCACTTTGGTGTGTATATATGTGTATATATATATATATATATATATATATATATATATATATATATATATATATATATATATATATATATATATATATATATATATATATATATATATATATATATATATATATCTATATATATATATATATATATATATATATATATATATATATATATATATATATATATATATATATATATATATATATATATATATATTAGAAGATGAAACTGCTTTCGTATATTTCATAGAAAAATAATCGATGATAATCACTAATCAAAACTAATTTCGTACACCATTCACGATTAGAGAATTATGACAAAACTAATCATTAAAAAGAAACTGTATCTTACCATACAACAGATTTTTCAGTTTACGTAAAAATTAATATATATATATATATATATATATATATATATATATATATATATATATATATATATATATATATATATATATATTTGCATTTTACGTAAACTGAAAAATATGTTGTATGGTAAGATACAGTTTCTTTTAATGATTAGTTTTTGTCATAATTCTCCAATCGTGAATGGTGTACGAAATTAGTTTTGATTAGTGATTATCATCGATTATTTTTCTATGAAATATACGAAAGCAGTTTCATCCCTAATAATCTGGAGCTCGGGGGTTATGTATTTCATTATTTACTAGATATTCAAGTATTTTATTATTTACTAGATATTTAAGTACGTTTGAGTGTTGAAAAAGATTACAGTTATGAAGAAAAGTGTCTAAGCTCAGGTCAAAATATATAAGGTCACGCGTTGCATCAATGCCAAATTAAAACACGCTTCTTCGACCCCAGTGACAATGAAGCAACAGAGTGCATGCAAGAATAATCCCAGAAAAGCACATAGCCCACTCTGTTTTAATATGAGAGGTTGACGTCTTCATATGAATTCTAGACAGGCGTGTCACGAAGGTGAGAAGCTATACAAATTTCACAATGGAGAGAGAGAGAGAGAGAGAGAGAGAGAGAGAGAGAGAGAGAGAGAGAGAGAGAGAGAGAGAGAGAGAGAGAGAGACTTAACGTAACATTGTTGTGCTACAGGAAGATCTTGCGAAGTGCTGACCAATGACTCTTGGTTGAGAGAGAGAGAGAGAGAGAGAGAGAGAGAGAGAGAGAGAGAGAGAGAGAGAGAGAGAGAGAGAGAGAAACTTTACGTATCATTATTGTTACAGGAAGATTGCTGACCAATGACTCTTGAGAGAGAGAGAGAGAGAGAGAGAGAGAGAGAGAGAGAGAGAGAGAGAGAGAGGAAGATCTAACGTATCATTATTGTGCTGACCAATGACCAATGACTCTTGAGAGAGAGAGAGAGAGAGAGAGAGAGAGAGAGAGAGAGAGAGAGAGAGAGAGAGAGAGAGAGAGACTTTAACGTATCATTATGCTACAGGAAAATCTTGCGAAGCGCTAACCAATGACTCTTGGAGAGAGAGAGAGAGAGAGAGAGAGAGAGAGAGAGAGAGAGAGAGAGAGAGAGCTTTAACGTATCATTATTGTGCTACAAGAAAATCTTGCGAAGCGCTAACCAATGACTCTTGGTTGAGAGAGAGAGAGAGAGAGAGAGAGAGAGAGAGAGAGAGAGAGAGAGAGAGAGAGAGACTTAACGTATCATTATTATGCTACAGGAAGATCTTGCGAAGTGCTGACCAATGACTCTTGGTTGCAGAGCTGACCAATGAGAGTTGAGAGAGAGAGAGAGAGAGAGAGAGAGAGAGAGAGAGAGAGAGAGAGAGAGAGAGAGAGAGTCTTACATATCACAAACAGTTCGAATACAATTCAACGACCGGAAGTTGAGAACGAACCTAAGGTTAAGTGCTAAATAATCCACTGAAGCACAGGTTAGGACGAGCAAAATGCCAGCCGCTGACTAGTATCCAACCTGTTTGTGATGTTCGCCCACAAGTTGCTGACTTGTGTTTGTGACACTTTTTTTCCTGTACATGAATGCAGAGTTTAGACTGTTTTAAATTTGTAAAAAAGCTTTCATAAACTCCTACAGAGAAGGGAACAGCCAAGGGCACCGCGTTTTTCCTACAAAACTGAGCAGCATTGACGGGGCGAGAAACAAATATTCTGGAACTCTAAAAATCACATTATCATAAGAATTGTAACAATGAATACAAAAAATAAATAATAATAATACGAATATACACGCTTCTGCGGCCCTATATAGTTCGTAATTCTATGAACACGGAAAAAACCTGTACGCATAAGAGTGCAAACCTTTTATAATGCAAATTTATAGAGCTTTACACGGTCAAATATTTTTTTTCCTTTACAAAGACCTTTTTCTAGGGACTGCTGAAATTCTGGAAGCTTGAGTAACTCTCTCTCTCTCTCTCTCTCTCTCTCTCTCTCTCTCTCTCTCTCTCTCTCTCTCTAAGTTACGTATACCGTAGTTTAACCAGACCACTGAGCTGATTAACAGCTCTCCTAGGGCTGGCCCGAAGGCTTAGATTTATTTTACGTGACTAAGAACCAACTGGTTACCTAGCAACGGGACCTACAGCTTTTTGTGGAATACGAACCACATCATAGCGAGAGATGAATTTCTAACACCAGACATAAATTCCTCTAAGTCTTCACTGGCCGGTCGGAGAATCGAACGCGGGGCCAGCAGAGTGCTAGCTGGGAATGGTACCCACCCGTCCAGTGAGGACTCTCTCTCTCTCTCTCTCTCTCTCTCTCTCTCTCTCTCTCTCTCTCTCTCTCTCTCTCTCTCTCGTATTTTGTACTGGGGTTATTTTTTATTTTGGGTTTAAGAATCTCTTTATCTTTCCTTGGCTGTCCCATTAAGTCAAGTTACGACACTTCCACTTCAGCAATAGATGAATTATATCACAAGAGCCACCTCATTTGCTTTTAGCCATTACATCCTTTAATCTATTTCCTATTTTCATGCCCTGCTATACCTCCGCCATAAAGCTGCTCTTCTTCTCAAGAGACAGATCTTAATAATGTGATAAGTTCGGAAGATCCATTAAAGCACCTCGGGCAGATTCCATTAAAAGTATGAGGGCAAAATTATCCATATACGCGACCTCGAGACGGAAGCATACAGCACGACGTCATATTCTAAAAAGCCTCCGTATGGCCGAAGAAAAAGGGAAAATAAAAAAGAAGAAGCCAGCAGAAGGGAATCTAACTGATGCAGATGGATTAATCTTCGTGATGAACCTGGCATTTCAATGCCTAGAAGAGGGGAGTGACTGCGACTACAATATTTGCATTCGGAATCACAACAATGACTGGTTCCGACTCTGTTTCCGGGGAGGAGGCGGAAAACTTCGTCTTTTGTCATCTGAAAACAACATGAAAGACTGGAAAGCAACCTTGATGACAAACAGGGACCCCCAAAGAACCACCGAAATGAAGTAATTATGATGGTTATTGCCAATAAAGCAACGCATCAAATGGAAATGACTCTGATTTCCTCGCTTAGGCTATACGGTCGGGACCATCTGCTAAAACTTAATGAAAATCTACTGAAGAGATGCGATGGGAAGTAAACATTCCCTTGCCATCACTTTTCGCTGAAGGGGATTCAGCTTTAAAATCCCCCCCCTCTCCTCTCCCCTCCCGGCCCCCTTTCCTTTTCACTCATTACAGAGAGAGAGAGAGAGAGAGAGAGAGAGAGAGAGAGAGACAAAAAATCCAACAAAGACATCGCCAGCTAATACTGATAATGGAGATAGGAGGCTGCATCTCCGTCACACCCTATCCCGTCCCTCTGAGAGAGAGAGAGAGAGAGAGAGAGAAACCCTTTATCCTTCCTTCCTTGCTCGATTCAACCAGACCCCACCAAAGAGAGAGAGAGAGAGAGAGAGAGAGAGAGTCTTGGGTGGGGAGGGATGGCTCTCTAAAGACATGGAAAAGAGAGAGAGAGAGAGAGAGAGAGAGAGAGAGAGAGAGAGAGAGAGAGAGAGAGTCTTGGGTGGGGAGGGATGGCTCTAAAGACATGAGAGAGAGAGAGAGAGAGAGAGAGAGAGAGAGAGAGAGAGAGAGAGAGAGAGAGAGAGAGATTGTTTAATCCTTCACTTTTATTAAATCAGATTTTTATTATTCTTGAGAGAGAGAGAGAAGACACCCCTCTCCCAATTCCCCTCCCCAAAAGCAACGAGGGTCCTCCCCTCCCCTCCCCTCCTCCCATCCATATTCACACATCACTTCCATTTTCCTTCGCCCTTCTACGTTGGAAGGTCCTCATCCGCCGAAATTCTTTCCACTGCTTCCACCAAAGGCTCGCACGCACGCTCGCTCGCATTCTGTGTTCGCGGATTGAAAATTGCCACTCTGACCAAACTGGCGTCTTCCATTTCTTTTCTCCCGGGCCGGGTCTCTCTCTCTCTCTCTCTCTCTCTCTCTCTCTCTCTCTCTCTCTCTCTCTCTCTCTCTTCCCTCCCTAACGAAAGACATTCCTCCCTCAAACACACACACACACACACACACACACACACACACCACACACACACACACACACACACACACAAAGTAAAAGTACGATTTAACAACCTTAAGCTCTCTCTCTCTCTCTCTCTCTCTCTCTCTCTCTCTCTCTCTCTCTCTCTCTCTACCAAAAATGCTATAGTTTGGGTTAAAAAGGGGGGGGAGCCTTTCGGCTGGGTAAAAAAAAAAAAAAAAAATTCGACGGATACAACCTGAATGACTGAAGTTTCCAACTGGGACAAAATATGAGACTTGATGTTTGTACTTATATTATGAACTGATACATCGACAAAATCCATCGTGAATCTTGCGATCGTAGGATACAGCAGAATCCTGCTATCGTAAAGTCGAGTCTTGCTATCGTTAGATAAAGTCGAATCTTGCTATTGTAGGATAAAGTCCGAGCATACTCTCGCAGGATAAAGTCGAATCTTGCTATTGCAGGATAAAATCTAAACTTGCTATCGTAAGATAAGGTCGAATCTTGCTATTGTTGAATAAATTCAATATTGTCATTGTGGGATAAAGTCTAATCTTGTTATCGTAGGATCAAGGCGAATATTGCTATTAAAGAATAAATTCAATCTTGCCATCGTAGGATAAAGTTGAATCTTGCTGTCATAGTGTAAATTCAATCTTGCCATCGTAGGATAAGGTCGAATCTTGCTATCATAATGTAAATTCAATTTTCCCATCATAGGATAAAGTCAAATCTTGCTATCGTAGAGTAAATTCAATCTTGCCATCGTAGGATAAAGTCGAATCTTGATATCATAGTGTAAATTCAATCTTGCCTTCGTAAGATAAAGTCGAATCTTGATATCATAGTGTAAATTCAATCTTGCCATCGTAGGATAAAGTCGAATCTTGCTTTCGTAGAGTAAATTCAATCTTGCCATCGTAGGAAAAAGTCGAATCTTGCTATCGTAGAGTAAATTCAATCTTACCATCGTAGGATAAGGTCGAATCTTGCTATCAGTGTAAATTCAATCTTGCCATCGTAGGCTAAAGCCGAATACTGCTATCGTGGGACAAAATGGCAGTTTTAAAAGATCGACCAGAAGAAGGAAGAGCATTTTCGCCATTAGTTTCATCCTGGTCGAAGGGAAACTCAATTTCACGCGCCAGCAGTTTCGCCGAGAGTAATTGGTCCTTACGACTATGACACTCCAGCATTCGATGGTAATATTTCCTGCATTCACGACAGAAAAGAAGTTATACATACAGACTTAGGTGCGTACACACACACACACACACACACACTATTATATATTATATCTTATACATATCTATATATATAAATATATATCTATCTATATATATATATATATATATATATATATATATATGATTATATATACAGTACTCTCTCTCTCTCTCTTTGTGTGTGTATATATACTGTATATACTGTGTATATGTATGTATGTATGTATGTATGTATGTATGTATGTATGTATGTATGTATGTATGTATATATATATATATATATATATATATATATATATATATATATATATATATATACACACATACACACACAACAACACACACAGAGAGTACACTTGTACACATACTCACACAGGGTACACTCTAATCTTCCATAAAAGTAGATAATACTCGTGTACAAATCTATAGGAGTAGTTTTGGCTTTACATTAAGTGCAAGATATGATTGCCACAAAATGCCAATTATTACCCTCGACAAGACTGCTGGGGCGTGAAATGAAGTTTCGTTTCTACCAGGATGAGACTTTTAATGGAATTTTTAGGTCAAATGAACGATGTGAAAACTGCGATCATTATGACATCACGTACTTCCATAACACGACTTGGGCCGATTCACATTATACCATCACGTCACCGACACATCAAACTCGCCTTGCATTCACACTATCCATCAAGATCCCGTTCATTTCGTGCCCAGCCTCCCAGTAGTCATGGCGCCTCACAGATTTAGCGTTAAGAAACTTGCATACGCACCGTCACGTCACGTCACGTCAAAATATTTTTTCCAAAAAACGCGTCGTGAAGTGACGCTGTATGCCGTGTCTTGATGGCGTGAACAAGTCCATCTGATTACATGTAAGAAATTCTCACGTACTTTGAAATGACGTGTGATGTTATGATGTGAATCAGCCTTTGTGTGTCAAAAGCATTTTGTGACGGAGAGCTAGTCGAATATACTGTACTACTCAGTCAGGTTTCTTATCATTCACTAACGGGTTAGCTGCAAAAGATGTATCCTTCAGGTTAGATGATGTAAATGCATTAACAATATTATTTAAATATCATTTAGGTATACATATAAGATGATATAAATACATTAACAATATATTTATAAATATTTAGGTATATATACATATATATATGAATACATATATATATATATATATATATATATATATATATATATATATATATATATATATATATATATATATATATATATATATATATATATGAATACATACACAATGCGTTTTATTATCAACTAGATGATATGTAAATATAATTGACAATGTGTTTTATATGTCTAGATATAATAAATGCATTAAAAATTTATTAATATATCATCTAGTTGACATATAAATACATTAACAAGGTACTTTATATATCTAGATATATAAATACATTTAAATGTATTTTATATTTCATCCAGATGATACATAAATAAATTAAAAATGTTTCACATCTCTTCTACCTTATACAAATTCATGAAAAACGTTCTTTATACATCATCTATGAAAAACGTTCTTTATACATCATCTAGATGACACAGATACACCGACAATGTATTCATGTATCATTCAGAAGATATAAAAATACACTGACGACGCATTAAACAGGCCACCAGACTCTGGAACATCGATGAAAACATCTTAAGGGAAAAATTACTTCACGAGCGAACATAACCAATGAGAAACATCAGTAAAACATACAAGCTTTTCTCTCTCTCTCTCTCTCTCTCTCTCTCTCTCTCTCTCTCTCTCTCTCTCTCTCTCTCTCTCTCTCTCCTTGTTTCGTGTAACAGTTTGGAAGCATGACGGCTGAATCAGAGTATGTGTAGCGATGGGCCGCAGTTTAAATTCTCTCTCTCTCCCAAAAAGGACTAACACGCGACATCTCGGCCAATCCATGAAAGCAAACACAGAACATGGCACAGTGCCAACCGAAGAGGCACTGAATTTGCGGGGGAAAATAGCGCTGGCAAACTAGGAGTGCAGGATAACCTCTGGCCTTTAGGAAGGGAAGGACTAAACGGACAGGTGGCATTCCCCGTGAGAGAGAGAGAGAGAGAGAGAGAGAGAGAGAGAGAGAGAGAGAGAGAGAGAGAGAGTTTAAACGGCAGCCCATCGCTACATATAAGACTAATTCAGCCATAGTGCCCCCAAAACGGTCACATGAAAAAAGAAGAGAGAGAGAGAGAGAGAGAGAGAGAGAGAGAGAGAGAGAGAGAGAGAGAGAGAGAGAGAGAGAGAGAGCTGGAGAGAGCTTATGATGGAGCCCTTCGATACACATATGAGTTATTCAGCCACCATACTCCCAAACTGTCACATGAAAGAGAGAGAGAGAGAGAGAGAGAGAGAGAGAGAGAGAGAGAGAGAGAGAGAGAGAGAGAGAGCTGGCTAGCTTATAAGGGAACCCTTCGCTACACATATGAGTTATTCAGCCACCATACTCCCAAACTGTCACATGAGAGAGAGAGAGAGAGAGAGAGAGAGAGAGAGAGAGAGAGAGAGAGAGAGATCATCTCAAGTCCCTTTGGAGATAAAAAAACGTCACGACCAAATGCTCTAGCCTATCAATATGGAACAGATGAGCAGAAGACTCTGAGATGATCCTCTGAGGGTGCCCCAGCACCGCCAGAGAAACGCTGCTGTCAATCAACAACAATACGACAGACTATGTCAGCGGAGGGTGAAACAATTCCCTGAGTATAGATAAAGGGTGTAAAAAAAAACCATATATAATGTTTTGTTTGTAAAATATCTGAAGAAACGAGAGAGAGAGAGAGAGAGAGAGAGAGAGAGAGAGAGAGAGAGAGAGAGAGAGAGAGAGAGAGATTTAAACGACTACCCTTCGCTGCACATATGACTTGTTCAGCCGTCATGCTCCCAAACTGTCACAAGGAAAAAGAGAGAGAGAGAGAGAGAGAGAGAGAGAGAGAGAGAGAGAGAGAGAGAACCCTTCGCTGCACGTATGACTTATTCATCCATCATGCTCCCAAACTGTCACATGGAAAAAATGAGAGAGAGAGAGAGAGAGAGAGAGAGAGAGAGAGAGAGAGAGAGAGAGAGAGAGAGAGTCTAAAGCGTACATGTTCCCTCCAATGACCACTGCGAATACAGATTGACTCTGACCTGACAGGCGAAGCGTGTCGTGGTACTGGAGCTGTGAAGGAACCGGATCGTAGGAGGATTCTCCCTAGATTTGTTTGTGTCTGCACAGTTCGGTTCGTATTGAATCGCCACAAAATCTAATGGCATTCTGTTCATGAATTCGCAGGTAATCTCCTCTTAATCTATTTTGTGTTCAGCTATTCAACTGAACAAAGGCTAAAGGTTAATTTACCAAGCTTGGTAATTTTGTGTGAAAAGGAATTTTATTCATTAGCATGCACACACAACATATATATACTGTATATATATATGTGTGTTTGTGTTTTTGTTTTGTGTTTGTGTTTGTGTGTGTATGTTATATATATATATATAAATATATATATATATATATATATATATATATATATATATATATATATATATATATATATATATATATATGTAACTGCTACAATGCAGATCAACAAAACAATGAGATTCAGATCATGACCACAAAAAGTCATAAACTTTTACATACACACAACCACACACACACATACACACAACCACACACACACACACACACACATATAATATATGTATATATGAAATTTTCCATGTTTGCGTGTAATGGAGAGCACTGAGGTACTCGCTAAAAACAATCCCCAAATATCATGTACATTCAGAAAACTTCTAAAGCTGTGGGCAATAAAGCCACATACCTTTTGAAATGTTCCAAAGGGCTCCTATTCATGCCATGGGGGATCTACAAGCATATTATCAGGGCGTGGGACGTTCAAATGAGGTTCCCAGTAAAGTGGATAGAATATTACTACTGCTCTTTTTACAAGGTTTCACTGGAATGGAATAGAATGGAACATAATAAATTTAGGTATAAGGCCAACCTCTGAGACCTGTAAGGTCATTCAGTGCTGAAAGGGAAACTGACAGTAAAATGGTCTGAAAGGTGTAACGGGGGGAGACTTTCTCGGCTGCACTATGAAACAACTGTTAGGAGAGGGTTGAGGAAAGTAAGGTGGAGGAAAGAATATGAACGGAGGTGCAGTAGAAGGGGTGAAAGGGGTGCAGCTACGGGCCGAAGGGATGCTGCAAAAAACGTTCTCAAGTACTGCCTACAGCGCATCGGGTGAGGTGCACTGAAAGCACTAATCCTCTACGAGTGGGAAAAAGATCCCGATGTGGTCTGCCAAAATATCTGGTTTTTATTAGCACGGACTTCCTACTCTATACAAACCTGGCGTTATTCTACCATAAACTGTCAGTTTAAACTGCGTAATTTTCTTAAAGGGAGAATACTTTTAAATAATAAAAAACATGAACATTCGTCTCTTTTCATGATGATGATGATGATGATGATTATTATTATTATTCAGAAGATGAACCCTAATCATATAGAACAAGCCCACCAAAGGGACCATTCACTTGAAATTCAAGCTTCCAAAGAATATCAAGGTGTTCATTCGAAAGACGTAACAGACTGTAGTAGACAATACAGAAAGAGGAGATTCGTTATCAGAAAAAAAAAAAAAAATAATTCAATAAATAAAAATGTAAGAGTATCATCAAATACATGAAGCATTGCTTTAGGGTAGCAATGCATTGCATCTTCGCCTCAACTTTTGAAATTCCAGTTGTACAACTTCCTCAGGGAGACTGTTTGTCGATCTAACAAAGGATCAAATCTGTAACCACTAAAAACCATCTCTCTCTCTCTCTCTCTCTCTCTCTCTCTCTCTCTCTCTCTGTCTCTCTCTCTCTTGTAAAAACTAAGTAAGTTTGTACGCTTTAGTGATTTCTAATAATGCATTCATCCTAAAAGACGGGCATTTACTCAACAGAATTCAATTCAAATCAGCTGAATGTCACCTAAAACCTACCGGCAGATTTTGTCGTTAATTACGTCCGTTTTTAATAAGAAAGAAGACTTCTGCGAAGTAATTAAGTTCAGGAGTGATAAGCGACCTGAAATGCTATTAAGTCGAACAACTACCAAGCAATTTACCGACAGCAAAAGGAATAAACTTCAGTTCAACGACAGGCAAAAGACACAGCAAGCACCAAAAAGAAGTCTTTGAACATCTGAACATTTATTATTCGGGCGGCCCGTGATGAACTCAAAACCAGTTCGTATTTTTCCCGCGCCGATGGTGAAAAAGTTTCTTCGGCAATCGAGTTTTCTGTCCGGTGATAGCCTCAGCCACGGCCCATAAAACTCTTAGCCGCGGCTCATGAAACTCAGCCACGGTCCGGTGGTGGCTTATGTTGTTGGTACCTATAGCGCTGCCAGAAGTACGATTATGGCTAACTTTAACCTTAAATAAAATAAAAACTACTAAGGCTAGAGGTTCGCAATTTGGTACGTTTGATGATTTGGATGAGTTTTTAAGATCTGAGGGCGGACATACAAAGCCGGCATAATAGTTTTCTTTTACAGAAAACTAAAAGGGAGAGATTCCACCTATCTGATAAGCTGGTTGCAGAAATTGATCAAGTTTTGCAGAAACACCCTTCCTTTGCCCTGGTGATAATACTGACATAATTATTATTGTCGACGTCTGCGTCCATTTTGTATCTAAGTGAAGAGATCATAAATAAATGAGTGCCGGAGCACCAACCACAACCACTTAATGCAAAAACAATGAGGCAGATGAGCTTTTGTCAAAAATTCACAACTCTAAGATATTTCATTCAGGGATGAATTAGGTAATCATTCAGAAATAAGGAAAACGAATAAATTGTCCAAGTTCTTCTTTCGCTGAGAGCTCTGCATATCTGAGATCCAATGATGCGTGACTTAAAAAAATGAGATAAGAAGGATTGATCAGGTTGTAACCTTAACATAGAGAACATCTCTTGAATTAGGAGGAGGAGGACATCTAATAAAACAGCTTGATGATAAACATGTTTGAAAAAAGTATAAACATATGACTTTGGAGAATTTAAAGTTGGGAGAACGGAAAGTGCATTCAAGTTGTAAACTACTTTAAAGCCGAGATAGGTCTAAACGAAGCGGACTGCGAGACAGCCTCCCTGGGGGCGTCGTGCAATTTCAACTTCCAAAGTTCAAACGAAGATGCAACGCATTATACCCTTAAGCAATTATTATTCTCCTTGAATTTTAATCACTTACATTTTTATCTATTTATTTATTGATTTGTTACTTTATTCTTTTTTTCTTTTCTCGTAACTGATCTCTTCTTTCTGTATTTCATATTACCTCCCGTTGCTTCTTTCTAATGAACACCATAATATTCTTTGGAAGCTTGAATTTCAAGTCAATGGATCCCGTTGGTGGGCTTGTTCCATATGAATAAGGTTCGTCTTCAATAATAATAATAATAATAATAATAATAATAAT
>NC_089748.1:33514845-33532345 GCF_040412425.1 Macrobrachium rosenbergii
AAGTTTTTTTTTACCTTATCAAACGTGAATCGACTACCAAAAAATTAAATTACAATAAGTCATTATTATTCAGCATGATTATACTTTCATAGAGAACAAGCTCTGAAAGCTGCAGCATTTTGTTAAGCAAACTTCTCGTGATTAGAATTACCGTTTGTGGATGTGAGCGACCACAGCAAAGATTAATGTGTGTCAGAATACGCAATAACGATTTCAGCGAGTGATATACATAGGACATACAAACGTAGTTATTGTCACATCAACAACATGTCTGTAAGAGAGCATCAACATTCAGATGTGACATCGTGGTGTCTTGACAAACACGAACATGATTAGGCAGTGCGGGTGATGACGAAGTTCTTGGTTGAGAAAGAAAACGTCAATTTGAGAAAATTTGCCAAAGTAAAGATCCCGAGAGGCTGCAGCCGTCCAAGAAGGAATACGTTATTCCAGAAATGGTGAAATTTTATGCCTAAAGCATGGTACAAAAACAATACTATTTGGTCTACTCTGCAAACAAGTATTTTCAAATATTTCGAATAACTAAGTAACTGCGCATAATGAAAATAAAAAATAAAAGACATCAACTAAAGCTAAAAAGAAATAAATAAATGAAAAATAAAAATAAAAATAAAAATAAGTAGAAATAAAAATTTTAAAAAAAAAAATTAAAAAAATATAAAAATAAGTAAAACCATGCACTTTCAGCATGGTACGAAACCGGGTAACTGATTAGGCCTTCAGGTTTACTGAAGGTCAGCCTCGTTCCCACACTCTATACACCACTTACTCCTTATCAGTTTTAAATCCTGACCAAAATAGCAGAATCTCTATTTCAGAACAGGAGAGCGAGCCAATACCTGCAAAAGGAGTTGCAACGTCTGCATTCCGTGCCATTTTATGCTCGAAGCCAACAATCACGTCAGTCTGAGAGACTGAAAAGAACAAGGTCCAAGAACACGCCCTGTGGAACACTCGATACGTTTGTTCTCGCTGGAAAATCATCAAAACTGGTCAATTAAATCACCATAAGGCGGTTGCGGTTCAATAAAATAATAATAATAATAATAATAATAATAATAATAATAATAATAATAATATCTGACGGCATTACATAAATGAAAAGAGTTCCAAAGTTCCTCCGGCGCAATCGAGTTTTCTGTACAGTGTACAATGCTGTATGAAAGTCTCAGTCACGGCCCATGAAACTCTCAGCTACGGCCCATGTTATTGGCATTTATAGCGGTGCCAGAAGCACGATCATGGCTAACTTTAAACTGAAAAAAATAAAAATTAATCAGGCTAGAGGGCTGCAATTTGGCATGTCTGATGATTGGAGAGGGGATGATCAATATACCAATTTTCAGCCCTCTAGCCTCAGTAGTTTAAGATCTGAGGGCGGACAGAAAAAAGTGCGGACGGACAGACAATAGTTTTCTTTTACAGAAAACTAAAAAGGGAAAAGATATCATTTGATAACCACAGAAGAAATTATCTGTATATATGCATGCAGAGAAGGGCAAAGAGAAGAGTTAAGATACAAAATAAAAATAATTACTGTCAAAAGATTAAAAAAATAAATATCACCTACAATACAACGGGCAACGCAAACGGAAGTGTATCAGAATACTAGAGAGAGAGAGAGAGAGAGAGAGAGAGAGAGAGAGAGAGAGAGAGAGAGAGAGAGAGAGAGAGAGAGAGAGAGAGCAACTCTTGACACTCTGTCGATGTTTCATCCAAAACTCCAATTAACACCGAGGGTTCTTGACAGCTTATAATTTTGTAGTGGTACCTTTAACTCTTGTCTTTATTTTTTAGTGAAATTTTCTTTGTAGATAAAACTGTGCATGTATGCATGTATGTCAGTATGAATGTGTATGTGTTATATATATATATATATATATATATATATATATATATATATATATATATATATATATATATATATATATATATATATAATATATATATATATATATATATATATATATATATATATATATATATATATATATATTATATATATATATGTATATATATATATATATATATATATATATATATATATATATATATATATATATATATATATATATATATATATATATATATATATATATATATATCAGCAGGCCCAGACTAGGCTTCAGCACCTCTCTTGATAGACGAATAGAGAACGAACCTGTTTCCTCCGTTTCGAACCCTAACAGCTCAGGTTCGAATCCTGGTCGGAGAAAATACACTAATGTAATTCCCCTTTGGTGAAAGTCATTTCCAAGGTAAAGTCAAAGTGAATCAGATATTAAAGGGTATCTGTGGCTTTATATATATATATATATATATATATATATATATATATATATATATATATATATATATATATATATATATATATATATATGAATATATGACTTGTGGGGTCTGGTTGGCAGCGGTCTCTTCTTTCAATTGAAAGACCTGGGTTCGATCCTGATGTAAATCAGATATTTTGTGTTCCAAACGTAATTATGTTAATTATTTCTGAAATATAAATAATATATATATATATATATATATATATATATATATATATATATATATATATATATATATTATATAAATTATATAAATTTATGATTGTGAACAAGTTTTAAACCAACACTCGTTACAAAACATTCTGCATTTAGACCACTAAAATCGGAAAAGACCATATAACAACGCTCACTGCTGAACATATTCAAGTTTAAAATGATTTCTGAGAAAAAAATCCCCATTTCCTTTACATAAACATTGGCAAAACTCAAAATTATTAAGGCAAATAATTTGTCGAATGACGTTTGATTATCACATTTCTTTTGAAATCGAGATCTGGAATGAAAGCATCGTATTCCTTCGCGTATAAAAACAGGAATTTCTTTCATCAATAGTAATAAGATTTTTTTTTTTTTATGAAATACGAGTTTACTCTCTGAAATGCGAACTCAACAACAAAGAATATGAAAAATTCAACTGCATAGGGATATTTGAAACTAGAGTCAATAGCCGTTAGTTAACTCGTTTACCTTTTTATTTTGTACAAACACGACCAGTGTCAATATTGGAGGTTTAACAGTACAGATGCATATAGGTTTATTTACACACACAACACACACACACATATATATATATATATATATATATATATATATATATATATATATATATATATATATATATGTATATATATATATATATCAATTTTGGGGCAGTAGATATATATATACCTCTTGACAGTTATATAATATATGACGGAATAATTAATATATATAGTTATATATATACCAGGATGTCAACGGAATAATACCTTGACAGTTATAACACATGACGGAATAATTAATAGTTCCAGGAAGCGAATAATAATAATAATAATAATAATAATAATAATAATAATAATAATAATAATAATAATAATAATAATTCCAGCTAATCCTTGGGAAGACCTGACGACGAGCATTCATTACGCGAGAATTATTTCCTAGGAGGTCGTTAGTCAGGAGCGATTTTCTCCTGCCATTAATTTCAAACCTCAGGTTCGTCCACGGCCATGCTGGGGGCCCTCTGGGAAGCGGAGGCTCTCTCCGGGATTTTCCCAGGAAGGGGGCAGTGCCGTCAGTGCACCTCATGCAGTGCACTGTAGGCATTACTCAAGGTTCTTACTTTCCACCCTCTCCTAACAACTATTTCAAAGTGCAAGTGCTTTGAGGTTTTCCTCCTGTTACACCTTTCAAACCTTTATCTGTCGATTTCCGTTATGGCGCTGAATGACCTCATAGGTGCCAGTGCTTGGCCTTTAGCCTAAATTCTAGATTCAATTCAATTCAATTTTCAATTCTGTTCTTGATCTCTCTGGGATTTTCCCCGTCTCTGTTCTCGATCTCTGTCGCCGTCCTGAATGGATGATCACAGGTGCTTGGGCCTTCATCGGATTGAAAGCTAACGACGAGAGCCGTGTGTGTGTGTGTGTGTGTGTGTGTGTGTGTGTGTGTGTGTGTGTGTGTGTGTGTGTGTGTAGAGAGTGAGAGAGAGAGAGAGAGAGAGAGAGAGAGAGAGAGAGAGAGAGAGAGAGAGAGAGAGAGCGTAGGGTGCTTTGATTGTTTTCTTTTTAGAGATTTTCGGATATATCGATACTTACAATTACTGTTTACTCAAAAACAGAAGAAAATACATATTATTATTATTATGATATGATGATGATATTGATTATTATTATTATTATTATTATTATTATTATTATTATTATTATTATTATTATTATTATTATTATTATTCAGAAGATGAAGAACCTTATTCATATGGAACAAGCCCACCCCAGGGCCACTGACTTGAAATTCAAAGAATATTACGGTGTTCGATCGAAAGTAACAGAAGGTAACAGGAAATACAGAAAGAAGAGATAAATCAACAGATAAATAAATAAACAGAAAAAATGTTAAGTAAACAATAAAACACATGGAGAACTGCTTTAGAGTGGTAATGCACCTCAACTTTTTTTTTGAGACTCCGAAAGCGCAAGGACCAGCTTGCAACCAGATTCGCTTCCAGATTACGCGAGCGCCGAACGATAAGACAAACACCGCCCTTATATCTTTTGGATCCTGTCAGTGCGAACTGCGATCTCTCCTACAGCAAATAACACCCATTAACATCCTGGACAGACTCGAACTGGGCTGGGAATGGCACGGCCCATTCTGAAAGGTTTCGCCCGGCTTTAAAGATGGCGGGCCCGATGGTATCGGGTGCGGTAATGTATTGCTTGCGATATTTTACCCAAATGAGAGGAAACGTCCCGGGGAGACGTCCTCGGATTTGGCACGCTGCTTTTGCAGGAGGCTCTCCTCCAGGAAGCTCTCCCTCCTCCAAGGAGCGGGCGGCTCCCAATGGGCTCAATCTTAGTGGCTCACAAAATGGTCTCGTCTCCCGCATCCCGTAGGCGTTAATTTTTCATCCCACTTTTCCAAGCGGACGGATTAAACGCGCAGACTTTTGCAAGTTCTTGAAAGCTATTTTAGTGCTTTCGGAATGTTTTCTTCATGTTGTCATGGTATTTTTTTTTTTAATTAGTGTTGTCGTGAACTCAAGGAGAGCCAGATTAGATTTTACGTTGCAATAATCATCAATTGTTCGAAATAGTTATTTAAATATATTGAAAAAGATATGAATACATGAATTGTAAAAATGCACTCCGGGTCAATTTCTCTCTCTCTCTCTCTCTCTCTCTCTCTCTCTCTCTCTCTCTCTCTCTCTCTCTCTCTCTCTCTCTCTCTCTCTCAAATCTTTATTCATCTCTCTCCCCTTCCCCAACCCTTACCGAATTACCGTGTAACTCCTACCGCATTATTATTATTATTATTATTATTATTCAGAAGATGAAGAGCCCTATTCATACGGAACAAACTCGCGCCCCACCCCGCGCGAGGGGCCACTGACTTGACATTCAAGCTTCCAAGGAATATTATGGCGTCCGTTAGAAAGAATGCAAAATGGAAAAAAAAAATAAATAAAAATAAAGCAACACCTGTATTTATCCCCTTTCAGCGTAAAGTCGGACTGGGAACTCGAACAGACGAACTCCAGGTACACGCGAGCCTGCCAACTTTTCGTATGCTTGAGAACGAAGCACCTACCTACCGCAAGCACAACGCAAGCAAGCACAAGGTCCCAAGTAGAGACCTCCCCAGGCACATCGATGACGACAGCGACTTTAAAGGACGCAGAAGAGAGCAGCGACCCTGAAGTATAGCCGTGAGATCACCAGAGGTTTTCGGGGGGCCCCCAGAGGAGGAGGAGGAGGAAAATCGCCTCTAAACGACCGGGTAAATAAAGTGGATCGTAATGAGCTCCTTAAAAAGTCCAGCCTCCTGGATGAAAGGCAAACGGTTCGTCCTCTCGGAAACTCGAGTGAGGGGGGTTTTACCCAAACGGAAACGAAAAGCGCAACCATTTTTTTTTTTAACATTTCCAGTGACTGGTACAATACATGTACAGGGCAGCCGATCGAGACTACAAAGTCTAAACCACAGCCAAATCAAAGTCCTTCAAAAGAAGGCATCGGGCTTACCCCATACAAATGGGAAAAAAGCACGTTAAAAGAAGAAGAAGAAGAAGAAGAAGAAAAGACTAAACGCCAGGTTGTAAAAATATACAGAACTGAAATATGAAATTTAGGGCCAAAGGTCCACCAAGCGCTGTGACCTATGATGAGGTCGTTCGGTGGTGAAAGGGAAATTGAGAGCAAAAAGGTTTGAAAGGCGTAACAGGAGGAGAACCTCTCAGCTGCGCTATGAATCAATTGTTAGGAGAGGGTTGAGGAAAGTAAGCTGAAGAAGGGAATATGAACGGAGGTACAGTCAAAGGAATGAAGGGGGTTGCAGCCAAAAACCTAAAGTAACGTCTACAGCGCACCGTGTGAGGTGCAGTGCGGACACTACCTGCCCCCCCCAAGGAAATTATATATGCAAATGAATCAGGAGCCTAGGATCAAATATGCAAATCATTTAGGAAGTCTACAAGGCTATAGTAACTTGCAGAGGAATCTTTCACGGAACAAAATGCCCGTAACGGAAAAAATAACAGAAAAACAAATGAATAAATAAAAACAAACTCGCCCTAACCAATACATACCGAGAAGTTGTGCGCAGAAGCAGCATTGCGCGGCACACGAAAATAATTAATCGACGGAGCAAGAAGTTTCATGGGTGTGTTACAGCCTCTTTTGTACCCAAGACCAACGGCCATTAATAACACTGCCAGTAAGACAGTTCCACAGATTTGCTGCCAAGACAATGAAATATACCTTCGGTGAAAATTGGCTTAAAGGTGCAAGCTACGAGCGAGATGGCCCCGGCTCGGTTTCCATTATTATAAACAGATTTAAGTTCACCTGAACATCTAAGGAATAACTATGAAATCTTCTTGAGGATTGATTTACATAATACGATGACATTTTCGAAAGATAAATTAGCAGTAAGTTATTTTATTATTATTATTATTATTATTATTATTATTATTATTATTATTATTATTATTATTATTATTTCTTCGGAGCAATCGAGTTTTCCGTACAGCGCACAATCAAGGCCACCGACAACAGAATTATCTTTCGGTGGTCTCGGTATGATGCTGTACAAGCTGTGGCCCATGGAACTGTAACCACGGCCCGTTGTGGTCTGCTCTATATCATTGCCAGACGCACGATCATGGCTAACTTTAACCTTAAATAAAATAAAAAAAAACTACTGAGGCTAGAGGGCTGCAATTTGGTATGTTTGATGATTGGAGGGTGGATGATCAACATACCAATTTGCAGCCCTCTAGCCTCAGCAGTTTTTAAGACCTGAGGCGGACAGAAAAAGTGCGGACGGACAGACAAAGCCGGCACAATAGTTTTCTTTTGCAGGAAACTAAAAGCCCACCACAGAGGCCAATGACTTGAAATCAAGCTTCCAAGAAATATGGTGTTCAATTTGAAGTAGCAGAAGCACAAAATAAGAAAGAAAAGATCCACACACACACACATATATACATTTATATATATATATATATATATATATATATATATATATATATATATATATATATATATATATATATATATATATATATATATATATATATATATATATAATATATATATATATATATATATATATATATATATATATACATATATATATATATATGTTAAAACAGAATTTCATCAAAAAAATTTGATGGAATATTTGCCTGAGCAGAGAGACAGTTTGGTCTCTGAAATATAGCCTTTATTTTTCTACATTTTGACGTTTTTATGGGATCCTTATATTTGATACATATACATTATATATATTATATATATATATATATATATATATATATATATATATATATATATATATATATATATATATAGTTAGTTCACACAAACGCTTCTACTTCCCTTTTCCATTATTTTTAAGTTCCCTTTCGCAGCCGACCATTCTGTTCTACAGAGGATGATTTATGCACGTCCAAGGCCTACTGCAGTCTTGTTCCATAAGAATGTCTCTCCACACGAGTGACATCTCATTAGGCTGCGCGTAAAATTCATCATCACAAACCCCTTGGGACCTTTGGAATTGGAAATCAAGGCGGCAAAATGATACATGCTGACAATTAACATCAGAAAGAAAAGAATAATTTATATACTTTTTGTTTTACTATAACATCATTATCATTATCGTGATGATGTTGATTAAGGGGATCTAGATATGGTTTATCAAAGGATTTTCGTTCATCTGGAATTACTGTAAAATTGACGTTGACTTGTTTAAATATTTGACGTTGAAGTATCGATTATAATGTTAAGTTATATATAATCTATTGATCCATAATCTACTGATCCGTATATATATATATATATATACATATATATATATATATATATATAATTTATATATATATTATATATAAAAATTTACATATATATATATATATATATATAGTATGTATATTATATATATATATATATATATATATACGCACATATATATATATACACATGTATATAGACTATATATATTTGGACAACTTATCAGTGTGTGTACTTGATATAAGACGAATTACCAGCAGTATTTAAACCATGAATATGTTCATATCCTACACTATATTACAGTTTCTTCATTGTTATTTTCAAAGTCATCCTCTCTCTCTCTCTCTCTCTCTCTCTCTCTCTCTCTCTCTCTCTCTCTCTCTCTCTCTCTAAGCAAACCCCTCTCCTGGCCAAAGGAGAAAGGATAACACAGAGGGGCAATCTAGCCCCTCATGATAGCCAAGAACTTTTTCGTATCATTTGGGGAAATGGCTTAACGGTAGCTGTAGCGCTCTCTCTCTCTCTCTCTCTCTCTCTCTCTCTCTCTCTCTCTCTCTCTCTCTCTCTCTCTCTCTCTCTCGTACTTTAAACTGTGTAAGATAACGTTACGTACATACAACTTACATGCTCCACACACACATATATACACATAATAACATACACATACACACACATACAGTATATATATCATACAGACATACATAAGTGTGTTTGTGTGTATAACCATCCTCTCCTACACAGCCACACTTAGCCAACTGAAAAGTGGTCTAGGTAAGCAACTTTTCACAAAGCATCTGACTCCGTGCATTACACTCTGTAGGGTCACTTCCTTTCGATCAAAATATTAAATTGAAATTGTTTTTCAGCTGCTTCCTATTCTATACCAGGGAAACTGGATCTCTACACCCCCACCCCCACCCAAGAAAAAACTATGTGCCATATATTTCTGCTTGGTTTTCATATTCGAGTTTCAGGCCGTTGTCAAAACAATTTCACTTTACGAAATGATTTCATTTTAAATTGTGGCGTAACAAAAACAGCATTTTTTTTCCAGAAAAAACGCAACTTCGGGTGATAAGGGATTTGCAACTGGAACCAGGCCAATGATTTTTCGATTTTTATGGGTAGTTTATTTCCAGATATTTTTCCTCTTTTTAAAGTGACTTTTAAAAATAATTTTAAATGGAATGTAACATTTTTCACTTCCACTTAATTTTGCGTTCATATTTAATACGCAACGATGGGCTATATGCTAGATTAAATTATAAAATATACCATACATATCGAGGGCGTCTCTGTAGCCAAGATTAGGTACCAAAGTACAATAAACATTTGAAAGCCATTGCAACTGTCACTTTTACGTGAAAGATAAATATTTTAAAAGGAATTCAAAGGAGTAATATTACACTGGATATGCATTCATTAAAAGTTCGAGATATCTATGCATACTAATTTTAAGCTTGGGCAGCGCTGGACATTCTGTGTGTGTGTGTGTGTGTGTGTGTGTGTGTGTGTGTGTGTGTGTGTGTGTGTGTGTGTGTGTGTGTGTGTGAGAGAGAGAGAGAGAGAGAGAGAGAGAGAGAGAGAGAGAGAGAGTCAACAAAATTTCCATAAAAAAACCCCGAATTTGACGGAAACAAGTTTCCTTAAAAAAAAAAACCGACCTTATTTCTGGAGAAGGCTTGACGAAAAACACTCTCCCAATTAATTCTCTTTTCACTCAAGATCACCGAACTGTCTAATGAAGAGGTAAAACCCGTGTGTGATCTCATTAATTAACCTTCCCGCGGAAAGACTTCGTAGAAAAAGAAAGCCTAGGGTAAAAAAAAAAAAAAATTGAAAAAGGAAAACGAAGGCCACTAATTACATGCTTCTATTATGGCAAACAACTAATAAAAAAATATTGGAAAATAAAATCAGCAGGAAGAGAATATTCACGTGGGTTTTCTCCCCGCGTATTTTTAAAATGACGTCTACGGTTCTTTCTCTCGTTCCTCTTGTTTAATTAATGGAATTTTCACCCAAAATGGGAGAATGTTCCCATTTTGGGTGCCGAAGTTATGCAACGAGAGATGACTGTCATTTCTTCTTCATTGAAGTCTCCAGATTTTTAAAACAGCAACCCATGGCTCGCGATAATGTTTTGACTCGAGAAACTTTGCTTCTTAACACTCAAACGCTTACGGGAAAAGTCGAACTAGTTATGGAATGGAACATACAATTTCGGCCAAAGACCAAGCACTGGGACCTACGGGGGAATTTAAAGCTAAAAAGGAAACTTACAGTAGAAAGGTTTGAAAGGTGTAACAGGAGGAGAAACTGACAGTAAAATAGTTTGAAAGGTGTAACAGGAGGAGAAACAGAGTAAAAAAAGTTTGAAAGGTGTAACAGGAGGAGAAACTGAGGGTAAAAAGGTTTGAAAGGCGTAACGGGAGGAGAAACTAAGGTTTGAAAGGTGTACCGGGAGGAAAACCTCGCAGCGGCACTATGCAACGACTGTTAGGAGGGTCGAGGTAAGTAAGATGGAAGAAGGATAATATGAACGAAGGCACAGTAAAAAGTGAATGAAAGAAGCTGCAGCTCAGGGGCCAAAGGAACGTTAAAAAAGATCCGTAAGTAATGCTTACAGTGCACCGTGCGTGGTGCAAAGTGACGGCAACCCCTACAGGACTTACAAGCTATGCCTGAAAACTAAGACACTGAAAAACAAGTCACATCTACTGTAATGCTACTTGTGACTGAGTTAGCCACGTGACTGACAGCAGGAATTTAATTTTAGGGAGGCTTCAGTCATTGGTAGTCTAAAAGTCATATGGGACAGTACGCAGACGACTGCTCTTCTCTCCTGATGCCGAATGAGGTGGCTGCTAGCATGACCTGGAACAGTTCAGGTAGGGATGTATTCACTGCGGGATGGGGCTTAACACCATAACCCAGCTCCTAGATTTACTGTGCATATGTAAACACCATACACATTTCTGGGTCATTTCAGAGTAGTGTTGCCTTTGATTGGGAGAATATTTCATCTAATGCCACCAAATAGTAATGTTCACAAGTGTTGCAATACAAACGGGACAAAGACTTATATACGAATGAAATAAATGCCGACGACATACAAACCAATTAAAAATATTGAACTGAATGTAGATTTTATGCCAAAGGCCAAGCACTGGGACAATGAGGCCATTCAGCGTTGAAACGGAAACTGGCAGTAGAGAGAGAGAGAGAGAGAGAGAGAGAGAGAGAGAGAGAGAGAGAGAGAGAGAGAGAGAGAGAGAGAGAGAGAGAGAGAGACTCGTAAACTACACATTGTAAGCATACCAAAGAGAGAGAGAGAGAGAGAGAGAGTTGAGTGTGTAAGGTCGTAAACTACACACTGTTAGCATACTAAAGAGAGAGAGAGAGAGAGAGAGAGAGAGATAACGTAAAGTTTTACCTATGCACTGTAAGCATATGAGAGAGAGAGAGAGAGAGAGAGAGAGAGAGAGAGATAACGTAAGGTCTTACCTATGCACTGTAAGCATATGAGAGAGAGAGAGAGAGAGAGAGAGAGAGAGAGAGAGAGAGAGAGAGAGAGAGAGAGAGAGAGAGAGATTAACAAGGAAAATGCGGAATGAGGGGAGACTGAAATGAAAAAAGCTGAGCAAAGCCTTTAACGAGATTAAAAAAATCAATTCGCCAAATGAAGAAGATTCTTGCAACATTTTTTCTTGTTATAAAAATATTTCAAATTCCTATTTTTTTGTTTTTAATAAACCTTAGTCCGCCTACGCCTGCTAGCTGAAATGCTTCCCTGTTTATTGGAGACACCAGCTAACTGTTTACAGTTAGGCTGTTTATTGGAGACACTAGCTAACTGTTTACAGTTAGGCTGTTTATTGGAGACACTAGCTAACTGTTTACAGTTAGTCTGTTTATTGGAGACACTAGCTAACTGTTTACAGTTAGGCTGTTTATTGGAGACACTAGCTAACTGTTTACAGTTAGTTTGTTTATTGGAGACACTAGCTAACTGTTTACAGTTAGTTTGTTTATTGAGACACTAGCTAACTGTTTACAGTTAGTTTGTTTATTGGAGACACTAGCTAACTGTTTGCAGTTAGTCTGTTTATTGGAGACACAGCTAACTGTTTACAGTTAGGCTGTTTATTAGAGACACTAGCTAACTGTTTACAGTTAGTTTGTTTATTGGAGACACTAGCTAATTGTTTACAGTTAGGCTGTTTATTGGACACACTAGCTAACTGTTTACAGTTAGTCTGTTTATTGGAGACAATGGCTAGCTGTTTACAGTTAGTCTGTTTATTGGAGACACCAGCTAACTGTTTACAGTTAGGCTGTTTATTGGAGACACTAGCTTACTGTTTACAGTTAGTCTGTTTATTGGACACACCAGCTAATTGTTTACAGTTAGGCTGTTTATTGGAGACACTAGCTAACTGTTTACAGTTAGTCTGTTTATTGACATCAACAGCTAACTGTTTACAGTTAGTCTGTTTATTGGAGACACCAGCTAACTGTTTACAGTTAGTCTGTTTATTGGACACACCAGCTAACTGTTTACAGTTAGTCTGTTTATTGGACACACCAGCTAAATGTTTACAGTTAGTCTGTTTATTGGACACACCAGCTAACTGTTTACAGTTAGTCTGTTTAATGGACACACCAGCTAACTGTTTACATTTAGGCTGTTTATTGGACACACCAGCTAACTGTTTACAGTTAGTCTGTTTATTGGACACACCAGCTAACTGTTTACAGTTAGTCTGTTTATTGGACACACCAGCTAACTGTTTACAGTTAGTTTGTTTATTGGACACACCAGCTAACTGTTTACAGTTAGTCTGTTTATTGGACACACCAGCTAACTGTTTACAGTTAGGCTGTTTATTGGACACACCAGCTAACTGTTTACAGTTAGGCTGTTTATTGGACACACCAGCTAACTGTTTACAGTTAGTCTGTTTATTGGACACACCAGCTAACTGTTTACAGTTAGTCTGTTTATGGACACACCAGCTAACTGTTTACAGTTAGGCTGTTTATTGGACACACCAGCTAACTGTTTACAGTTATTCTGTTTATTGGACACACCAGCTAACTGTTTACAGTTAGGCTGTTTATTGGACACACCAGCTAACTGTTTACAGTTAGTCTGTTTATTGGACACACCAGCTAACTGTTTACAGTTAGGCTGTTTATTGGACACACCAGCTAACTGTTTACAGTTAGGCTGTTTATTGGACACACCAGCTAACTGTTTACAGTTAGTCTGTTTATTGACATCAACAACGAACTTTTCACAGTTTATCAACAACTACCAACCGTCACGCCCACATGAAATGAAAGGGAATGACAAACCAAAAACAATACTAAAAATAATCGCAAAAATATAACTTATGTCAATAAGATGAAATATCAATTGTCAAAAACATAAGGTAAACAGATGCCAAAATACGAACTAAAAAGAAAAACCACGAGAAAATATGAATAAATACAAGACTAACACTTTTATAAATGTCAATAAGATCAAATAGAGAGATGTAAAAGATCGAATATAAAGAAAAACTACAAAAATATAACGAAAAAAAAAAAATTAATAAAACCACGACAATCGACGAAACGCCAAACGCCGTTTTGCTATTCACTCCAACCCCCCCCCCCCGCCCCCGCGCCTCCCACACACCAAATATGAAGGAAATTGTCAAGGGGGCGGTAAGGAGGAAGAAGGAAAGTGGGAGGAAAGAGCCAAGGAAGGAGGAGACGAGGAGGAAAAGCAATGAGGAGAACTCAGTGACTCAGCAGAAACGTTGCGTGGTTTTTCAAAACGAAAAACAAACAAGTAAAAAATGCGCCGAAGAAACTTGGCGCAATCGAGTTTTCTGTACAACTGCTACCGCATATAATTAAGGCCTTCGAAAACAGATCTATCTTTCGGTGGTCTCGGTATAATGCTGTATGAGCCGCGGCCCATCAAACTTTAACCACGGCCCGGTGGTGGCTTGTCCTATACCGTTGTCAGACGCACGATTATGGCTAACTTTAACCTTAAATAAAATTAAAATTACTGAGGCTAGATGGCTGCAATTTGGTATGTTTGATGACTGGAGGGTGGATGATCAACATACCAATTTGCAGCCCTCTAGCCTCAGTAGTTTTGAAGATCTGAAGGCGGAGAGGAAAAAGTGCGGACGGACAGACAGAGCCGGCACAATAGTCTTTCCTTTTAAAAGAAAATGATAATGGAAGTCAATACAGAAAGATAGAGAGATATGAAGGAAAGAAGAGTAATGATGATGATGATGATGATGATGATGATGGTGGGAGAAGAGGCCGTTAAAAAAGATTGCCAGAGAAAGGAGATGACAGATGAACGAGAAAGTTTTTATGATAAAAGGAAGAAGACAGAGGTAAAGGGGGACTGAAGAGGGAAGAAAGAAAAGGTAAAAACAGAAAGGTGATAAGACGCAAACATATAAAGATAGAAAAATGAAATGTACAGAAAGAGAGTTAAAAATACACATTTAAAGGCGACGTAGAAGTAATAAGAAAATAGAGGAAAAAAATGACCTCTACCGCTTGTTTCTTGGAAGAAATATCACGTTATTACCACCTTTAAGCCACGGTCCATGAAACTCTTAGCCGCGGCCCATGAAACTTAGCCACGATCCGGTGGTGGCCTCAGCCACGGCTCCTGAAGCTCTTAGCGCGGTCCATGAGACTCAGCCACGGTCCGGTGGTGGCCTCAGCCACGGCCCGTGAAACTCTTAGCCGCGGTCCATGAAACTTAGCCACGATCCGGTGGTGGCCTCAGCCACGGCCCATGAAACTCTTAGCCGCGGTCCGGTGGTGGCCTCAGCCGCGGCCCATGAAACTCTTAGCCGCGGTCCGGAGGTGGCCTGTGTTGTTGGCACCTATAGCAGTGCCAGAAGTACAATTATGTCTAACTTTAACCTTAAATAAAATAAAAACTACTGAGGCTAGAGGGCTGCAATTTGGTATGCTTGGTGATTGGAGGGTGGATGATCAACCTATCAATTTGCAGCCCTCTAGCCTCAGTAGTTTTTAAGATCTGAGGGCGGACAGAAAAAGTGCGGACGCACAGACAAAGCCGGCACAATAGTTTTCTTTTACAGACAACTAAAAATGAGAGATAAATGTAAGATTATATCTATGCAATGTAAGCTTTACAGAGAGAGAGAGAGAGAGAGAGAGAGAGAGAGAGAGAGAGAGAGAGAGAGAGAGAGAGAGATAATGCATAGCCATATCTATGAACTGTAAGCATATGAAAGAAAGTGAAGGAGATACTGTACCAAAAACGCTCAAAGAACTAGAGAGAGAGAGAGAGAGAGAGAGAGAGAGAGAGAGAGAGAGGGGATGGGGAGGAAACGGACCCCAAAAAATATGCAAGGCTGCACATTTGGAGTACATCTCGAAGAAGTCCGGTGTGAAGTGTCTCAGAGAGAGAGAGAGAGAGAGAGAGAGAGAGAGAGAGAGAGAGAGAGAGAGAGAGAGAGGACTTTTTATAGTCCATTCAGCAGAGATCGCCCCATTCAGCTCTTGAGAAGGATATCTTCCTTACCTAAGGTTTTACAGCAAACATTACGCCGAGAACGAGTTTTGAAACGGCTTCCCAAAATAGCACCATTACAGAATTTATGAACACACTCCAACCTCGCTTTATTAAGCTAGCTGGTAAACCCTACGGCTTACATGTAAGAATATAAGAACGTATACTTAAATTAGCTCGTGTAATTACGTACTCTTGTCATTCCATATAAAACCAGACTTTTTGTAACGGCCAGAAGCTAGCTACACCAACTGACAACAACGCGGAAATGATTACACATTATTCCGTACTGCTTTGAATTCTTCCAGAGCAGTGCAGATTACTCTGGACTTCTTCCAAAGCAGTACAGATTACTCTTGACTTCTTCCAAAGCAGTGTAGATTACTCCGGACTTCTTCCAAAGAAGTACGGATTACTCTGGGCTTCTTCCGAAGCAGTACAGATTACTCTGGACTTCTTCCAAAGCAGTACAGATTACTCTGGACTTCTTCCAAAGCAGTACAGATTACTCTGGACTTCTTCCAAAGCAGTACAGATTACTCTGGACTTCTTCCAAAGCAGTACAGATTACTCTGGACTTCTTCCAAAGCAGTGCAGATTACTTTGGACTTCTTCCAAAGAAGTACGGATTACTCTGGACTTCTTCCAAAGAAGTACAGATTACTCTGTACTTCTTCAGAAGTTCCTCGGAAACATATTACAAAACTGACAAGCAGATATTAAAACTGTCATCTATTCTCGCTTAAAACTCCTTTCCCATTTTTTTCGCTTACATCTACGAAATCTAGCATTCACTGGCTTACCCAGAGTCCCCTGGGGTAACTACTGCATGAATCGAATATAAAAACACTCAAGACTTTACAAATAAATGAAACAATACTTCCTTGAGCATAAATCACACACGGGCAGTTTCATACATAAATACGAATGTCTATCTCAAAACAAACACATAAAAAATGCGCCTGTACAGCGTATAATCAAGGCCACCGAATACAGACCTATCTCTCGGTGGTCTCGGTATAATGCTGTATGAGCCGCACCCCATCAAACTTTAACCACGGCCGGAGGTGGCCTGATATATCGTTGCCAGACGCACGATTATGGCTAATTTCAATCTTAAATAAAATAAAAACTACTGAGGGTAGAGGGATGCAATTTGGTATGTCAGATGATTGGAGGGTGGATGATCAACAAACCAATTTGCAGCCCTCTAGCCTCAATGGTTTTTCAGATCTGAGTGCGGACAGGCAAAGCGCGGACGGACAGACAAAGCCTGCACAACAGTTTTCTTTTACAGAAAACTAAAACGGTCTGACGGGTGCAGACGTACAAACACACTATTACGAGGAAAGAACCAGTGCCAACATAAACCTGCGAAAGAAAAATCTAAATTGATTTAAAATTCAATAAAGTAAATCTCAATCTTTCCCAGCTTTTATTTTATTGTATTTGGAACCGAAGGAACAATATCAACACCCGAATTTAATTCCACAGTGACACTGTGTCTCCCGGCGGGACATGAAAGATTCAATATAGATTCAATATATTGCTCCAATATAACGCCCCAAGAATACATTACGTGCTTA
>NC_089748.1:33534845-33542345 GCF_040412425.1 Macrobrachium rosenbergii
CATCTACGCTCACTCCTGTTATGTTCCTCAGATGAGCTGGTAGCGCATTGAATAGACGCTGCATTATCGATGCTGGTGCGTGGTGGATTAATGTCCTGTGTGCTTTCCTTAATTTTCCTGGTATAGTTTTGGCACTATTAATCTACCTCTGCTTGCTCTTTTTGATAATTTTAGTTCCATGATATTTTCGGTAATTCCTTCTATCTGTTTCCATGCTTGAATTACCATGTAGCGTTCTCTTCTCCTTTCAAGACTATATAAATTTAAGAATTGTAGTCTTTCCCAGTAGTCAAGGTCCTTAACTTCTTCTATTCTAGCTGTAAATGACCTTTGTACACTCTCTATTTGTGCAATATCCTTTTGGTAGTGTGGGTACCATATTATATTGCAATATTCAAGTGGACTACGTACGTACGTTTTATAAAGCATAATCATGTGTTCAGCTTTTCTTGTTTTGAAGTGCCGGAACAACATTCCCATTTTTGCTTTGCATTTTGCCAATAGAATTGCTATTTGATCATTGCATAACATATTCCTATTCAACATCACACCAAGGTCTTTAACTGCTTCCTTGTTTGTGATTGTCTCATTATTAGGTCCTTTATATGCATATAGCATTCCTACTTTATCACCATAGTTCATTGATTCAAATTTATCAGAGAGAGAGAGAGAGAGAGAGAGAGAGAGAGAGAGAGAGAGAGAGAGAGAGAGAGAGAGAGTCAGAATCTCATCAAATTGACAACAGACCATATTAGGAAATAAATTAGCATGGAAATTTCAACACACCACTGGGAAGAAGAAGAAGGGTGGGGGGGGGGAATGGAGGTGTTGCCATGGTAACCCGTCCACACAAAAGCGGATGTTGGCCGAACACCTGACATTAGATGAGATAGAGGATTTATTAAGTATGTCTTATATGCCATTAAATACGTATTAATATTTCTTATAAAACAAATAAGTAAACAAACACATACACATACAAACACACCCAACTTCACCAAAGGGAAATAATAAACTGGGCGTGAATCCCGACCGGTTTCGGCTTGATTTTTGAGCCATCTTCAGCGAAATGATAACTGCATAGTCTCCTGAAAATGGCTCGGAAATAAATCCGAATCCGGTCGGGATTTACATCGAGAATTTCATTTATCCATGAGTCAGAGTGATTTTAATCTCTCTCTCTCTCTCTCTCTCTCTCTCTCTCTCTCTCACACACACACACACGCATACACACAAAAAACACACACACACACACACACACATTATATATATATATATATATATATATATATATATATATATATATATATATATATATATATATATATATATATGTATATATATATGCGTAACAGCAACGACATATACAAACAATTTACAAACAAACAACAAACATTTATGAAAGCATTTATATACATGTACGTACGTGCATGCGCAAGGAATACGCATCCCTACCACAAAAGAAGGAAGAAGGCGGAAGAAGAAGAAGAAGAAGAAGAAGAAGAAGAAGAAGAAGAAGAAGAAGAAGAAGAAGAAGAACACTTTTACAATACATCCAATCACATTCAAGCCTTCCAGATTTTTTTTTTTTTTTTTTTGCGGAACGGAGCGAGCGAGAGAAAAACACCTGTCCCGCAGGTGAACAAGCCCCCTCAATCATTCTGATGTTCCCTGAAGGGTACAACCAACCCCCCCTCCCTACAATCTTAAAAAAGAAGGGATACCCCCTTACACTTTTAAGGTGAGAGAGAGAGAGAGAGAGAGAGAGAGAGAGAGAGAGGAAATTGTGCGCCTGAAATGCATTCTGACTGGAGGATATTTTTAAACGAATGGGTTTCTGGCCGAAGGGAATTTCTTTTTTCTGAAGTCTATAAAAAAATTTCTTTTTTCTGAAGTCTATAAAAAAAAAAACAGAATTGAGAGTCTTCTGGATTTCATTCCCAGCTGCTGGAAATTTTGTGCAAAATTAATCAAGACTCGAGAGCTTGAATAGAATAGAACACAGATTTTATGCCAAATGCCGAGCGCTGGGACCTATGAGGTCATTCAGCGCTGAGAGGGAAATTGACTGTAAGAAGGTTTGAAAGTTGTAACAGAAGGAAAGCCTTCTGCGGTTGCACTGGGAAACGATTTTATAGAGGTGGAAATTCACCGAGGCCTTGAAAGATCTGACGATATCGATCCAAATGTCAGTTCTGAAAGGACGGTGCCATTCCTTCGTGAAGATATGGGCGTTTGCGGTACACAGGACAGAATGTAGAATTTAAGCCAAACGCCAAAAGTTGCTGGGACCTGTAAGGTCATTCAGCGTTGAAACGGTAATTGATAGAAAGGTCTGACAGGTGTAACAGGAGGGAAACCTCGCATTTCCACTGTGAAACAATTGTTCGGAGAGGGTTGAGGAAAGATAGAAGAGAGAATATGAACGGAGGCACAGTAAAAGGAATGAAAGGGGTTGCAGCTAGGGGCCGAAGGGAGGCTGCAAAGAACCGTAAGTAACGCCTACAGTGCCGGTTGCGGTGAATAATTTCCTCATAATATTTTTTTTTTCAGCTTGACATAATCAAGGATTATCAGCATAAAAACCATTTCCTCATAAGCCCTTTGTTTTAGTTTGTCATAACAAAGGATTATCAACATACAACAATTTCAGCAAATGTTCTTCTTTCAGTTTGTGGGATGTTAACATAAAATATTCCCCGGATAATTTTTTTTTTAGTTTGTCACAATAAATTGTTATTGACGTCCACCAATTTCAGCAAAAGTGAATTTTTTAGTTTGTCATAATAAAGGATTATCAACATAAAACAATCTCAGCAAAAGTCCTTTTTTGTTTTAACCATTCTTAAGAACATCAAAATTGGATTATTAAAATGACTGGTTCGACGCACAGCATTAAGGGTTGCGGAGGAAGCAAACGTAACTGCCGACATGAGAGAGAGAGAGAGAGAGAGAGAGAGAGAGAGAGAGAGAGAGAGAGAGAGAGAGAGAGAGAGAGAGAGAGAATCATTTTAAACATTCGTATCATTAGTAACTACAGTGGCCCAATATTAAAATACAAAAAGATGTAGTATTTTCGAGTTGGGAAAAGAGCTAATAATTACGAATGTTAATTACCCTGTTACCTCGAAACGATAAAACATATACATATTTATATATATATGTGTATATATATATATATATATATATATATATATATATATATATATATATACACATACATATAAATATGTATATATGTTTACGTGCAATTTATATATATATATATATATATATATATATATATATATATATATATCTCCTACTGCCAGTCATCGATCTGCCCCTCTCTTAACTAAACATAGCCTATATCCCAAAAAATACATACATAATAATAATAAATAATGAGGAAAAAAGCATAGAAGGTGGTAATTACGCCATGCTGGGAAGGCAAAAAATTCAACGTTCCAAACAAATGTCTATGAATCAGCTAAGTTTAAACAACTGTATCTATAGAAACTGTATTTATAGGAACGGTATTTATAAGAACTATTTATGGGGATAAATTCCAAGAAAAAAAAATTTCCCTGATAGATTTGCGAAAATACAATTCGGTATTTATAGGATCTGTATTTACAGCAATAAATTTCGTGAAAATCCTCTTCCAATAAAACTGCAAGATGACAATTCCAGCAAGACGACGGTTTAAGGTCGAAAATAGGTCGACCGTTCCGCCTCAGCGGCTCCTTCTCGCTTTGATGTATCGGCGATACGTCACACCGCCTTATCGACCGGGCTAAAAAGGCCTTTCCTGAAAAATGGCATTTCCTTAAAAACGTTTTTCCTTAAGGCATTTCCTTAAATAAGGCCTTTCCTTTAAAAAGGCCTTTCCTTTAAAATACCCTTTCCTTAAAAATGTCTTTTCGTTAAGGCCTTTCCTTAAAAAGGGCCTTTCCTTAAAAAAGACCTTTCCTTTAAAACAGCCTTTCCTTAATAATATCTTTTCCTTAAGGCATTTCCTTAAAAAGGGTCTTTCCTTAAAAAAGACCTTTCCTTAAAAATGTTTTTTCCTTAAGGCAGTTTCTTAAAAAGGGCCTTTTTTTAAAACAGCCTTTCCTTAAAATGTTTTTTTCCTTACAGCATTTCTTAAATAAGGCCTTCCCTTAAAAAAAGTTTTTTTCTTGGGGCATTTCCTTGAAAAAAAAGGCCTTTCCTTAAAAATGTTTTTTCCTTAAGGCATTTCCTAAAAAGGGGCGTTTCCTTAAAATAAGGCCTTTTCCTAAAAAACACTTTTCCTTAAAGCCTTTCCTTAAAAAGGGCTTTTCCTTGAGGCCTTTCCTTAAAACAGGCGTTTTTTTTGACAAAGGCCTCTCCTTAAAAAAACCTTTTCCTATAAAATGTTTTTCCTTAAAAAAGGTCTTCCCTTAAAAAAGGTCTTTCTTTAAAAAAAGGCCTTTCACTGAAAAAGGGCCTTGCCTTAAAAAAGGCCATTCATTAAAAGAGGCTTCTTTAAAAAAAAGGCATTTATTTAAAAAAAAGTCTCCATAAAAAAGGATTTTCCTTAAAAAGAGGCCTTTCCCTAAAGGAGGGATTTCCTTAAAAACCAAGATCTAAACCGAGCGATGCAATTTGGGGAGAGGAGTGCTTCAAGGTGGCTTCCTCTAAGTCGACAGTGCGAACACAACCATGGATATGAATATAAGTTATGCATGCTTTTTGTGGATATGCATATAAAGCATGCATGCTTTTTTTTTTCTTCGACGGGCATTTTTCCTTCGAAGGGGGGGGGGTCCTGAAAGTGATATGTATAATTTCTGGAAGATGTTGCTAGACCATGCTGTGCTTACAAGGTTTTATTAAAAGGAATTTGCGTTATATGTTCTAAGCTGTTTGTGTAATAGTTACGAGTTTATATATATATATATATATATATATATATATATATATATATATATATATATATATATACATATATATATATATATATATATATATATATATATATATATATATATATATATATATATATACATATATAAAATATTACTCGTGTTAGACTTCAATAACACGGGATGTTTTAGATGCCAGAATTTTTACTTCACATGTCTTTGAAAGCTTGTGCTTAATAAAGTAAAGGATCTGGAATGTGCGCACACGCGCACACACACATGCAGAGGAGCATTCCTAATCCCGAGGTAAAGGACTGAGATTCCACGCAACAACAAACAAACACTTGAACACAAGAGCAGAGGCGGGGCAGATCTTCCTCCTAATCTCTTCCCTAAACCGTTCCCAGCAGCAACAGGCGGAGCAAGATGGCGCTGCTTCAGAAGGTTCCTTTGAATTGAATTGAACTGAATACAGAATTTAGGCCAAAGGCCAAGCACTGGAAGCTATTAGGTCATTCAGCGCTGAAACGGAAATTGACAGTAAAAGGTTTGGAAGGTGTATCAAGGGGGAAAACCTCGCAGTTGCACTATGAATCAATTGTTAGGAGAGGGTTGAAGAAAGTAAGATGGAAGAAAGAGACTATGAACGGAGGTACAGTAAAAGGAAAAAGTCTCTTGTTGGACAAAAACCACCTTCGTTTTAATGATCAATGACTGGGAATCTGGGTAAACAAAATGTCGCAAAGGTATCTTTTACGATGGCACGATGATTCCTCGCACAAAACTTTTGGTAAATAATGAATGGGCTCGATCCAGTGACAAACAACCGTTAATCAAAGCTGACACAACAATCGTTAATCAGCGCTGCAACAACAACCGTTAACCACAGCTGAAACAACCACCGTTAATCACAGCTAAAACAACCACCGTTAATCAGAGCTGAGATAACAATCGTTAATCAAAGGTGTAACAACAATCGTTAATCACAGCTGAAACAACAATCGTTAACCACACATGAAACAACAACCGTTAATCACAGCTGAAACAACAACAACCGTCAATCAAAGCTGAAACAACCGTTAACTCATCAAAGCTGAAACAACAACCGCTAACCAAAGCTGAAACAACAACAACAACAACAACCGTTAACCAAGGCTGAAACAACAACAACCGTTAGTCACAGCTGCTGTTTCACTACGCAGAAAAATCCGTGGGTACCAGGGTGTCACCTTGACGCATAACACGTCGCCATCCATACTTTTCTTGGGTGCATCAAAGCGTCTCTAGAATATTCAAGTTTTACCCTTCTGCCAAGTCAAATCACTTAATCCTGTCTTTATCTATCTTCATAAATCATCAGAGAGTCACTTACTCAACAAACTAATTACAAAGGAACTCATATCTGTAGCTCAAGAGAAAAGATATCAGTTTCTGAAAGTGTCGTAATATCCATTCCATTTCTGACATCTCATGATCACCTTTACACGAGGAAGCCTACAGTTCTATCATGTAAACTGTGGCTCCATTCTGAGCCACTGCCGGCTCATTTTCAGCCTCGTTAAGCAAATAGAATGAAATATTAATTTTAGACCAAAATCCAAGCGCTAGGACCTATGGGGTCATTCACCCCGCAATGAACGGAAAACTGAGAATAAAAAGGTTTGAAAGGTGTAATAGGAGGAAAACTTCGCAGTTGCGCTATGAATCAACTGTTAGGAGATGGTTGAGGAAAGTAAGGTGGAAGAAAGAGAATATGAACGGAGGTACAGAAAAAGGAATGAAAGGGGTTTACAGGCAGGGGCCGAAGGGACGCTGCAAAGAGCCTTCAGTAACGCATAGAGTGCACCGCGTGAGGTGCACTAACCGCACTGCACCCAAACGAGGTTCAGCCTCGTTAAAAACCATTCGAGAAACTCGTTGAAAAAGGCAAACGAAGGCGGAGCCAACTCATCTCAGTCCCTCATAATGAATTTCAAATGACAAGAATAGCTTTCAAAATTTCCCTGGAGAATATTACGTCTTTTAGCAATGACTGCTCTCTCTCTCTCTCTCTCTCTCTCTCTCTCTCTCTCTCTCTCTCTCTCTCTCTCTCTAGAGCAAAGAGAATTTATAAATTTAGGAACAGGTGTCATGGCCGGGATTAAAATGTGACTGACTACGCTTATGGAGGCAAACATTAAATTTTCAAACCCCCGGGTAAGTATTCACCGAGGGTCTCTCTCTCTCTCTCTCTCTCTCTCTCTCTCTCTCTCTCTCTCTCTCTCTCTCTCAAAGAGAATTTATAAATTCAGGAACAGCTGTCATGGCCAGGGTCAAAATTTAACTGATTACGCTTATGGAGAAAAACATTAAATTTTCAAACCCACAGGTGGGTATTCCCCGAGATTTTTTTCTCTCTCTCTCTCTCTCTCTCTCTCTCTCTCTCTCTCTCTAAAGCAAAGAGAATTTATAAATTTAGGAACAGCTGTCATGGCCAGCGTTAAAATTTGATTGGCTACGCTTATGGAGAAAAAACTTCAATTTTGAAACAGGCAAGTAAGTATTCACCGACAGTCTCTCTCTCTCTCTCTCTCTCTCTCTCTCTCTCTCTCTCTCTCTCTCTCTCTCTCGCCGAGGCTACTTTGCAAGCTAA
>NC_089748.1:33544845-33582345 GCF_040412425.1 Macrobrachium rosenbergii
TATATATATATATATATATATATATATATATATATAGAGAGAGAGAGAGAGAGAGAGAGAGAGAGAGAGAGAGAGAGAGAGAGAGAGAGAGAGAAGTCGACTGTATGTTTTTGAGTGCTTGGCGGCGGCACGAACTCCCACCGTTCTACTTTACCGACCTTACTATAGACACATCATCCGTTGTATCCACATCGTAAATAATAAAAATAATAATAATACTCTTACTCCGAGATGACCAAGATTTCCATGAAGCACCTGAATCTGTATAACATTTATATATTTAGCCGTAATATACGAAACGGGAAGTATACTCCTCCTATCAGCCTGCAAACTCAAGATAAATAAACCGATGGCCAAATTGCGCTTGAAATCTGAGCTCTCTTACGCACGAAGTCAACTTCTTAATATAATCGATTCCACGAAGTCCCAAGTGGTCTGAGTGGGTACGCTGAAACTTACACAGAGGAACAGGGTATAGAATTTAGGCCAAAGGCCAAGCGCTGGGACCTATGATGATGAGGTCATTCAGCGCTGAAATGGATACTGGCAAGGAGGTGGTTTGAAAGGTGTAGCAGGAGGAAAAATTCGCACTTGCACTTTGAAACAATTGTTAGAGAGGGTGGAAAGTCTGATGGAAGAAAGAGAATATGAACGGACGTATTGTAAAAAAGGAATGAGTGGGGTCGCAGCTAGGGGACGAAGGGACGCTGCCAAGAACCTACGGGTCTTATACTTAGGTGCTCAATAACTGAAATCATTTCCCTAGAAACTGCACACCGCCAGTGCAGGGAGAGGACTGACATTGCTAGCAATTGCCAGTCACTCAAGAGGGGAACTGGAATTGGAACTGGAATTGGAATTGGAATTAGTATATGAAATCTAGGCCACAGGCCAAGCGCTGGGACCTTATGATGAGGTCATTCCGCGCTGGAAATAATGTTGAAACAATTGTTAGGAGATGGAAGAAAGAGAATATGAACGGAGATATATTAAAAGGAATGAAAGGGGTTGCAGCTTGGGGCCCAAGGGACGCTGCAAAGAACCTTACGCAATGCCTACAGTGCACCGCGTGAGGTGAATTGACGGCGCTACCCTTTGAGATGTTTTATTCCCGAGGCCAAAATGCTACATACGTGATCGGATCAATCACTTATCAAACAGCATTGTTCCCTAAAAGTGGGGTCATAATGTATATCAAAAGACTATGACAGATTATTGTAGAATAGTTACAGATAACATCTATTACGTAGATCAAAAGAACACGCTTCAAAATCTTGATACTTTTAAGAACGAAAAACGTGGTGGTAGATGAAGTAAGCGATTTTTTCTGAAAAACTGATAACTGTTTTCCACCGACTTTCAAAATAAGAAATACCATTTCATGTTAACGACAATGTTATGCTAACTCTACAAGAACACAGTTCTAATTTACGAATTACAAAAGTTTTCTTTAATTCAGTCTAAAAAAAAAACTGTTTTATGTCAATAACTATATTTATGTTTAACCAAAATTTAAATTAAACAGATAAAAAATAATTCGAGGTCAACATTAAAGAACTTCATTCTTATCGCACTAAGATGGCTAATAATGACAAAATATAATATATATATATATATATATATATATATATATATATATATATATATATATATATATATATATATATATATATATATATATATATATATGTATGTATAAATGTCTCACACCCGGAACGAACCAAGGCAGTACCAACTCAACTACCAAGGTACCGCTTTAGCCCGTCACTGGGGGAGACAGAGGTTCGTTCCCAGTGTGAGTCAGAAATTTATTTCTGGGAAGCACACACACACACACACACACACACACACACATATATATATATATATATATATATATATGTGTGTGTTTATTATATATGCATGTATATACGCCCACCCACACACACAAATAATTATATATGTATATATATGTGCGCGTGTGTATACACACAAACACTATAAACGTAAATAAATATAATGGTGGCCCAAAAAGCCAAGGCGTTCTCTGGCGGAAACTAAACACTCTTGGCGATTGATACCTTGAAAAATCTGGCGCTATTTGGGCTTTCTAAACACTTCCTCTGATTGGCATTCTCAAGTGACCTTTCCTCTTGGATTTCAAATATCGTCTCGTTCCGCTGCTGAAGTCGAGAGATAAAGATAAATACCGGCTGGGTCCTAGGAGATGCAGACCGGTTCGAGGTCGAATCCGGGATAAAGGAATACAAGAATTCGAGCGTCGATAACAAACCTTATATAATGCACTACAGGGTGTGTATGCATTTCCAGAATAAAACGCGTACGTAGAAGACTCGGTAATATTATGAAAACAAGTGAAGAACGCGCCGAATCGAGTTTTCTGTACATCTTATAACAAGGGCCACCAAAAACAGATGTGTCTTTCGGTGGTCTCCGTATAATGCTGCATGAACCGCGGTCCATTAAACTTTAACCACGGCCCGGTGGTGGCCTGGCCTATATCGTTGCCAGGCGCACGATTATGGCTAACTTTACCCTTAAATGAAATAAAAACTACTGAGGCTAGAGGGCTGCAATTTGGTATGTTTGATGATTGGAGGGTGGATGATCAACATACCAGTTTGCAGGCCTCTAGCCTCAGTAGTTTTGAAGATCTGACGCCGGATAAAAATCAACCATAAAAATCTACGCGCAGAGATGTATGAATGAATTTTCAATGCTACTGCGAAATTATATATATATATATATAAATTATATATATATATATATATATATATATATATATATATATATATATATATATATATATATATATATATATATATATATACACACAAACAGTAGCAGTTTCCCGGGATTAAGCGCGAACCCCCCCTTTTTTTTTAGGCCATGCTGGGAGGAACAATAGGAACGACTCTGCTGTACAAAACGGGAACGATACTCGTACTGATAATGGACGCCGGAAAAGAGGGACTGTTATAGTACAAAAACATTACAGTCGTCCTTTTTATAGACCATTAAAAGCCCTCGTTAAAGGCTTGGTCGCATATGGGGAGTCTATACTGTACGTGAGAGAGAGAGAGAGAGAGAGAGAGAGAGAGAGAGAGAGAGAGAGAGAGAGAGAGAGAGAGAGAGTTTAGGTGGTTTCATTCTAGTGAGGTTAGGTTTAAGTTGTTGAGGCCCTCTAGCTTCGAGGTTTATTCTCTCTCTCTCTCTCTCTCTCTCTCTCTCTCTCTCTCTCTCTCTCTCTCTCTCTCTCTCTCTCAACTGCGACCCACACGTCAACTAATGACTAAGTGAATTATTTACCATAAAGGTCAACGCTACAACTGCGCTGAGAGAGAGAGAGAGAGAGAGAGAGAGAGAGAGAGAGAAACTGAAACTTTCGTTTGGCATTCCGTGGGACTTTATGGTTTTCATGGGAGCTAGATAATTTCCTTTGCTCGCATGCGTGTGAGAGAGAGAGAGAGAGAGAGAGAGAGAGAGAGAGAGAGAGAGAGAGAGAAAATTGAGTGTGAACTACTCTATCAATCGCATTGAAGCTACAGCAAGTTTGATTTATTAACCTTCCTTAAAATTACAGATAAACTGCGCAGAGAGAGAGAGAGAGAGAGAGAGAGAGAGAGAGAGAGAGAGAGAGAGAGAGAGAGAGAGAGAGAGACGTCTTCCATAAATATCAAAACTTGTTGTCATCGAGGTTGAAACACAAACAAGAACATTGCAAGAAAACGATCTCTAGAATCAGGTCATTAATTCGTGAATGGTCGAAGTATAAAAAACTTATTTCTTCTTCTTCTTTTTCTTTTTCTTCTTCTTCAAGAGATTTGGTGGAACAAAATCCGGTTAGCGTGAAGTAGTTCTCTGTCTGTCTGTCTGTCTGTCTGTCTGTCTGTCTGTCTGTCTGTCTGTCTGTCTGTCTGTCTGTCTGTCTGTCTGTCTGTCTGTCTGTCTGTCTCTTACCGCGAATGGGTGAGGGAGGGTCATAAGACCTTTCCCCTCCCAACCGTTCTGTATGGGAAGAAATCTCTCTCTCTCTCTCTCTCTCTCTCTCTCTCTCTCTCTTCTCTCTCTCTCTCTCTCTCTCTCTCTCTCGTTTCCTTCCCCCCGCCCCCTCCTTATCTTCGAATATATTCGGTATTATAGGCGTCTTTTATACAAAAGATGCAGTAAAAATGACCATTACGTATCACATCAAAACATCTCGTTTCCTGGGTGAGAGAGAGAGAGAGAGAGAGAGAGAGAGAGAGAGAGAGAGAGAGAGAGAGAGAGAGAGAGAGAATCACTGTTGATTTGTGCTAATATTTTCGCAAACAACTTCACACCTTCATTGCTACATAAAACCTCGAATTTCATCTCTCTACGGTATTCAACACAAGCCACCTGTATCTGCTATTCGCGCTGAACTCAGTTGCTGCTTCAGAGCTTAATGTAACGATAAAATAAAACGAAAGATTACTCCCCTTTTACGGGTTCAAACGCATCGACACTCCATTCTAAAACATTCACAATAAAAATTACAAACCATGCAATAAAGCTAACTTGTCCTAGATTATGTTGCGCAACCTCATAAATTAGTCTCAAACTGTTCATGTAATTTCAACAATATTACCAAACAAATTCCTAACTTTAATCCTTTTTCCAAAGGAATCACATCACTTAAATTACTAAACGTTAAATTACTAAAACTTAAATTACCAAATGCGCCGACGTTTCTTCGGGGGAACCGAGTTTTCTGTACAGCGTATAATGCTGTATGAGCCACGGCCCATCAAACTTTCAGCCACGGCCCGGTGGTGGCCTGTCCTGTAGCGTTGCTAGACGCACGATCATGGTTAACTTTAACCTTAAATAAAATAAAAACTACTCAGGCTAGAGGGCTGCAATTTAGTATATTTGATGAATGGAGGGTGGATGATCAACATAGCGATTTGCAGCCCTCTAGCCTTAGTAGCTTTTAAGATCTAAGGACGGACAGACAAAGCCGGCACCATAGTTTTCTTTTCAGAATAATAAAAAGTGTACAGTTCATAAATTGATCCACTACTGCCCATTCGAACCACCTCCGCATATATCAACCCCACCTTTCATAATTTAGAAAATTCAAACATAACTATACCTCAACTACTCTTCCTCTGAAGATTATACCTCTTGCATAATCTCCACCGGGGTCACTGATATATATTTTCTAAAACCACATCTCCTTTTGCCTCCCGTTTAATTCAAACTTTTATGATTCCCATTCTTATCTTCGTTATCAATTCTTATCTTCGTTATCATTCCTTAATATCCCAATGTCCCCATATGAGTCTCCCTGTACTAATTTTCTATATTTTCTTCAAAAATAAAAAAAACCTGTGAAATTTGTCGTCATTCAAAATATTTCTCTGTGAAACCTAAGGGTCTAAATAATTTTCGACATTCTCCTTTTGAGATTTCAATATCTGATGTGATTCTGACTCTCCCTCGACAAAAAAAAAAAAAAAAATGACATTTCAATATCTGACACGATTCACAGCCTCTCGAAAAAAAAATGGCATATCAATATCTGACACGATTCAGACCCACCATCGACCAAAAAAAATATACATATATATAATATATATATATATATTTTGACCCTCAATCGACATATATATATATATATAAAAAATGAATATATATACATATCAATATATAAATTTGACATTTCAATATCTGGATTCAGACCCCTCCATCGACAAAAAAATAAATAAATTTAATATTTCAATATCTGACAAGATTCTGACCTTCATCGACAAAAAAAAAAAACATTTCAATATCTGACACAATTTTGACCCTCAACCGACAAAAAAATGACATTTCAATATCTGACACGATTCTGGCCCTCCTTCAACAAAAATGACATTTCAATATCTGACACGATTCTGGCCCTCACTAGAAAAAAAAATTACATTTCAATATCTGACACGATTCTGGCCCTCCCTCGACAAAAAAAAAAAAATGCAGTGACATTTAAATATCTGACACGATTCTGGCCCTCCTCGACAAAAAAATAAATAAATAAATAAATAAATAAAAAATAAAATGACATTTCAATATCTGACACGATTCAGACCCCCTCCAGCAAAAAAAAAAAAAAAAAAAAAAACCTCACGTAGTCTTCTTGCATTTTGTCGTAAAAGTCTACAGAGAGTGGTTCTCTCCCTCCGGGGAGCCCGTGTCAAGAGAGGTCACGGATTACAATGATACCCACAGTTTTCTGGTAAATGGCAGCCGTAATGCCCATCTGGCACTTATCATCATCATCATCCCTCCGGTTTATCCCGGTCTGGTGCCGCCTCGCAATTTTCTCGTAATGAGTCTCCTAATGGGCAGCCTACTCCTGTTCCTCTTGTTTCGCCAAAGAAAGAAAGGAAAACTAGGTGCTAATGGTACTTGGCCAGGGTAATTTAAGCTGCTCCTCCTCCCCCTCCTTCTTCTTCTTCTTCTTCTTCTTATGAACGGAAGCATAGTAAAAAGAATGAAAGGGGTTGCAGCTACAAGCCGAAGGGACGCCGCAACAACTCCTCCTCTCCTCCTCCTCCTCCTCCTCCTCCTCCTCCTTCTTCTTCTTCTTCTTCTTCTGAAGGGGTTGCAGCTACTGGCCGAATGGACGCCGCAAAGAACCTCAAGTAATGCCTACAGTGCACCGCGTGAGGTACAACGACGTCACTAACCCCTACGGGGTGATAAACGAAGGAATGAGGGGGGGGGGAAACCTCAACATACCAATCCAGGAAAAGCCTCCTGCCTCCTGTTCGGCAGTCATAATCCTCAAAATGGCAAAGAGCCCCCTTTCCGGGCAGTGCCATTAAACTTCATTTATGGCCCATAAGAAAAAACAAAATGCCGTATCGCAAATATGAAAGGCTCTTAAGCACTAGTCTCTTCCCCCCCCCCTTTTTTTTTTTTTATTCCGGCATCCACCGACGACGCCGTGCTGAAAAGCATAATGCAAAAAGAGTCGGCTGTTTCGGAGAAAAGAGATGTTTCTTGTTCCTGCCGGGGGCTTTGGTTCCTGCCTCAGTCGGCTGCATTACGGAGCAGCTGTGTAAAGGAACAGCTTTACAGATGGAGATGTAAGTTCGCAGCATAAAGGAACAATAACAAGAGCAGTAGTGCAATAACATTAACAAGCAAAATATATAGGTAACATAACTCTCTGTACACTCTCTTTACCTGAAGCATGGTACCTGTACAGTCACAAGGACGAAATACTAGGAAGGACTCTCTCTCTCTCTCTCTCTCTCTCTCTCTCTCTCTCTCTCTCTCTCTCTCTCTCTAAATAAATAAATAAATAAATAAATAAATAAATAAATAAATAAATAAATAAATAGAAATAGATAGACATTTATTTATTTATATGTATGTGTTGTGTGTGTGTGTATATATATATATATATATATATTATATATATATATATATATATATATATATATATATATATATGTATATATGTGTGTGTGTGTATGTGTATGTATATATAGTGTATGTATGCATGTATGTGTGTGTGCGTACGCGCCAGCGAAAGAGATGAAACGTCTCGCTGCATATCAGCAGACAGGCCCAATGCAAAACCGACAAGACGCTTCACAAAACAAAGTGGCGAAGACATTCCCGTGTCGTGTGTCCGTAAGATGTGCCAGAAAAGTTTATCAATTGTCCTGTGCGGCCGGGCAAGATTCCAAGTCATCCCAAAAAGCCTCTATATAACTTCTTCTTCTTCCTCCTGGTGCCTTTCTTTCCTTATCGTCTCTCTCTCTCTCTCTCTCTCTCTCTCTCTCTCTCTCTCTCTCTCTCTCTCTCTCTCTCTCTCTCCCTTCCTCATCCCAAACTTACTTCCTCATTCTTTTCCCTGAAAGACCCGTGTGGTCGTTTGACCGTCGTATTACATTGTCTCTGAAATCCTTCGCTTCTCCTTCGCTCTTTCGCCGAAGATGATGATGATGATGAAATGATGATGATGGCGATGGTGATGATAACGATAATGAAAATCATAATGATGACGTGACGATGATAATGATGATAATAATGAAAATCATAACGATAAATTTTTAGATAATAATGATAATGAAAATCATAATGATGACGATGATGATAATAATAATAATCATAATTTGATGATAATGATACTGATGATACTCTCAAGATGAAAATAATGATGATAATGATAACAATAATGATGATACCATCCATGTTAATGAAATAAAAAAATCAGTAAATCAACAGAAGCAATGGGAAGTAATTCTGAGGAGTTTTGAGAAATTCTGAGGAATTATGGGGAACTTTGAGGACTTCTGAGACATTCTGGAGAATTCTGAGTTCTGAGGAATAGTGTGGAATTTTGACGAATCCTTAGGAATTCTGAGGAATTTTGAAGAATCCTCAAGAATTCTGAGGAGTTCCGAAGAATTTTTAAGAATTTTGAGGAACTCTGAGGAATTTTTAAGAATTTTGAGGAATTCTGAGGAATTTTCGGCGCCTTCATCCTCCAGTGAACTTTATAACTACGATATCATTGATCACCATCTTCATTACCTTCATCATCATCATCATATCATCATCATTATCATTACCATCTCCTTCCTATTAACGTTCAAAAGTTGTCCTTGGAGAGAGAGGGAGAGAGAGAGAGAGAGAGAGAGAGAGAGAGAGAGAGAGAGTCTCCTCAGTGCACCTTCAGAGGTTCACTACAGGCACTACTAAAGGGTCTTTCAGCGGCCATTCGGCCCCTAGCGTTGCGACGCCAGTTTTAGTGGCCATATATCAATCAATTAATCGGCCCCCTAGTTGCACCCACTTTCCACCATTTTACTTGATCTTCATTCCCCTTCCCCTCTTCAATCCTACTGTCCAGCCTCTTTGACAATTAGTTCTTGGTGCAACTGAGGTTCTTTTTTTTTTTTGTTTACCCAATTTCCACCTTTAGCCCCTTTCGTTTCTGGATCCCTTTGCCTTGCTGTCCAACCACTCCAACTTTCTGTTTTCAGTAAATGGCCGAAAGTGGCCCAAGAGCTTGGCCTCGCAGCTCAAGTCTCCTAAATAAATAAATAAATGGATAAATAAATTCTATCCAGTAAACGTAACAAGTAACGAAGGTGAAGAAAGAGAGAGAATAATAAAATGGTGGTGATGTCACCACCACCAGTGACACCACCACTGTCAGCACCTTTTTCTTCTTCTTCTTTTAGTATTTTTCTTTTTCCTCTAATTCTATTCCTACTTCTTATTCTAATTTTACTTCTTCTTCTTTTACCTCTACTTCTTCAAATTCTACTTATAATTTTTCTTCTAATTCTAATTCTACTTCTTCTTTTTCTTCTTCTTCTTCTCGCAACCGAGTGTTCCTGAGGTCAGACGGAAAAGGGGTGAAAGCTACCAAGACATAAAACGGAAGCTGAGCTTAGGGGCGTCACCTCCGGCGCAATAGTCGTTTCATTTCCCAGTTTTATCTCTCTGCCTTTGCGACGCAACGCCTCGACTATTTTCGACCTCCCCCACCGAAATTTCGGACGGGCCCCAGGAAACTAACGGGCGGCCACGGATGAACGAACTTCGGCCCCAGGAAGGTTATTGGGCGGTCAATTTTGTCTCCCTCTCTTAAACACCGAAGTCATCAGTCTCATGAAAATTCAGCGAAAAACGTCGACGCTTTTAGCCTGGTCGCCCCAGATGGCCGGGAGGGTTAAAAATAAGACACTAACCTGGAATGGGACATACATGTTGGAAGGATAACAAGGTAAAGCACAGAGAGAGAGAGAGAGAGAGAGAGAGAGAGAGAGAGAGAGAGAGAGAGAGAGAGAGAGAGAGAGAGAGAGAGAGAGAGAGGTGGGCGGGATTAAAGGAGCGACAAATTAAAGGGCCGGAGGGTAAAAAAAAAAAAAAAAAAAAAAAGGAACAGAAGAGCGACAGAGATGTTGTACCAGTACGGTAAAGAGAGAGAGAGAGAGAGAGAGAGAGAGAGAGAGAGAGAGAGAGAGAGAGAGATTTACATGACAAACACCAGACAGATTATGGTATATTTATTAAGATTTTATACATCATTTATCATCGGGTCAGGCTCCACTAATATTATATTATATTTAGACTCTTATTTATTACTAATGTGTATAGGCTATATATACTGTGTATATATATATATATATATATATATATATATATATATATATATATATATATATATATATATATACATATATATATATATATATATATATTTACTTATATATTTATATAGTATATATATATATATAATATATACATACATATATATATGTATATTATACATATATATATATATATATATTGTATATATATTCATACGTGTGTGGTAGAGAAGGCAGAATATATTCCACATACGTTTCACAACTCAAGGTCATAAATCTTCAGGCTGGGAAGCTTAGCATGTGTGCTACGCAAGAAAAGTGCGCAGTTATGCCTATCTTTTTTTCCTGTAAAGAGGAAGGAAATTATCCTGCCTCAAATTTTCTTTACAAAAGCAAAACTCCTACTTACTCGATTTTAGGTGTGTGTGTGTGTGTGTGTGTGTGTGTGTGTGTGTGTGTGTGTGTGTGTGTGTGTGTGTGTGTGTGTGTGTGTGTGTGTGTCGGACTTTACTTCAATTCCTCTGTCTACTTAACAGAAGTATCACTGGAGCAATTTGTGGCGATCTCGAGTTTCCACTTGCAGCTGACTTACTCTGAACTTTGGATTCAGCCAATTTTCATATCGAGGTCTTGTAAAGTTTTCATTTCATTTCACTTATATTCTCGCCGTTTACGAATAACTGAGCTGAAGAACATCCAACCAGATCTCAGCTATATTCTCAACAGAACATCCAACCAGATCTCAGCTTTATTCTCAACAGAACATCCAACCAGATCTCAGCTATATTCTCAACGTTTACGAATAACTGAGCTGAAGAACATCCAACCAGATCTCAGCTATATTCTCAACGTTTACGAATAACTGAGCTGAAGTACATCTGACTAGAATTCACTTAATGGAACTGGAATATAAAAGTTATTCCATAGGGCAAGCGCTGGGACCTATGCGGTCATTCAGCGATGAAAGGGAAATTGAGAATAAAGAATGTATAAAGGTGAATCAGGGGGGAAAACTTCCCAGCTGCACTATGTTACAACTGTTTGGAGAGGGTGGAGGAAATTAAGATGGAAGAAAGAGAATATGAACGGAGGTACAGTAAAGGGAATGAAAAGGGGTTGCAGGCAGGGGGCCGAAGGGCCGATGCAAAGAACCTCAAGAAATGACTACAGTGCAATAACCCCATACGGCTTAGATTTCACGTATATTCTTAACGCTTACGAATAACTAGGCTCCTACCATTAAATTCTTTATGACCAACCTTTCCGTAACTTTGTCAATGCATTCTCTTCGAACCGTTTCTTTCTGACAAGAGATATTCAGTCTAATAGAATATTACGTCTATTGTCTGTTAAAAGGGGAAAAAATGACATAAAAAAGACGCTGAAACTGACGGTCTTACAATAAGAGAAGGTCAAGTCAGGGCAAGCCCTGACCTTTGGGAGGTTGTACCGTCCCGAATCTGAGCCCAATAAAAATCGAGTAATGGGGCAAGGGGAAGAGAGGCTGCTCCCGGGCTGGACGACAGCAAATCTAGACGAAGAGTTTATTAACCGTATAATGATGATGTTCCACACATAAAAAATATATAGATACATTTTGCATTTTACTCTGTAAAATCATTCAAAATGAATAAATTCGAGCTTTTTTTATCCAAGTGAATTAAATAATAATAATGATAATAATAATAATAATAATAATAATAATAATAATAATAATAATAATGAAGAAGAAACAAATCTACAGTTTTCTATACCTGCATATATTTTTAGACAAATCTGTACAGAGAGCTTTTGGGAAACTGTTCGATTTCCCGAAAGCTTTCTGTACAGATTTGCCTTTAAATATATGTACATATACATAACTGTGTATTAGTTTCTCAGTTTCAAGACTCATGCTACTCTTAGTATTTTTTAATAATAATAATAATAATATAATAATAATAATAATAATAATAATAATAATAATAATAATAATAATAATAAAGGTAGTGAAATACGGCGGGATAAATCCGTAGAGTTTAACAAAAGGTCACCGTCAGACGGATTATGAAGCATTTGAGGTATTCTTGCGGTGTTTCTCCTGTCGCCCAGGTTCCGACTTGCCCGATAGAGTCATCCTCAAGATGGATGAGACGATGCTGGAGACATGAGAGAGAGAGAGAGAGAGAGAGAGAGAGAGAGAGAGAGAGAGAGAGAGAGAGAGCACCGCTGAATTCTCATTGGTCGCTCGGGGATCAACTCGAATGATACAGCCACCCTATTTAAAAGGACATGTTAAAAAGAGGGTATATAATAATAATAATAATAATAATAATAATAATAATAATAATAATAATATCTAAATTATTTTAATGTAATATGCATATCCATACAATTTAGTTATACAATTGTGGATTATTATTACGTAACAGTTTATCACAATAGCGTGAATGTTTCAGCAATAATAATAATAATAATAATAATAATAATAATAATAATAATAATAATAATAATAATAATAATAATAATAATAATAATGTTCTCACATATTTGCAATGTAAACAGCTGCTCACTTTCCCACTGCCAGCTGTTTATTGGCTAGTAGGAAAAAATTCCCAAAACAAGAGAAACCTGAACTATATGGCCTATAATTCTCACAGGTCATCGTTAATTTTCTTCATTATCAGCCACAGAGAAAATCCATTACATTGTGTTATAAAATCCGGGTCAGAAGGCGAGTGAAAAACGGGACTTTGAAGAAGTACTTTCGTTGTTTATTCTACATTTTCCAAGTTCACACTGAATACAAAAGTTGACAGAAGGGGGCGGGGTTACAGTTTGTTAATCTGGGCGGCAGCATGTTCTTTAAACAAAAAAAGACAGGGGACAAAGGATCAAGGGATAATCCAGGGTGGAGATTAACCTTCCTGGTGGACGTAGCTTCAATGCGATATCCTCAGGGAGGAAGGGGGTGAACTGCTTTCTTACAATATTGTTGCTGCTTTATGGAGGAATATTCAGCAAAATGGTGAATGAGAAACTCGAAGGCAGTCCTGAACTATTGAAGATTAATAAAACCTTGTACGCCATCGTCTGCCATATCGGAGGTAATGCCTTTCGTCATCCTCAGAAGGGCATACAAACCGATAATGCCTTTCTTTGTCACCTCCGGGGGCATAAAAACTGATAGTGCCTTTCGTTTCGAGGGCACAGAAACTTTTTCCTTCTTATACTCTTTTTTATTATGGATCAAACATGCCAAGAGCCGCTCCCAAGGGAAGAAACTATCTCGTATCAACACGCAGGTGTTTACCGCGCTCTCTCTCTCTCTCTCGAATTCACCTTCATATAAAAAAATTTCAAAATAAAGTTTACGAAGTCTCTCTCTCTCTCTCTCTCTCTCTCTCTCTCTCTCTCTCTCTCTCTCTCTCTCTCTTCGAATCTAAAATGAGAGTTACAAAGCTGAACTAATTCTAATTTAGGTTACAGCAATCAAGAATAGAACGCTCTTAGAATTTTTTTTTTTTTTTGTTAAAAGATTTGGAAAACTGTAGGAACTGTGGTTATAAAAAGTGTCCACGGATTCTCTGGAAAGAAAAAAAAAGGCAAATCCTTTCCGTTCATAAAAGCATGAAAGACACAAACGGAAAAGTGTAAAAGAACGGACAGGAAAGGGCGGCCAAGAGGAAAGTTATGGTGAAAGCGAAGGCAATCAATAAAAATAAGAGGACGGGAGAAAGCAAATAAAACTTTATGGACAAAACGGTTTTTCTCCGGGGAAGTGTTACAGAGGAAACGATTCATCAGCAAATGGATCTCTGAATAAGAGATAAAAAAAATGCTTGTTTGATGGTAATGCCAGTTCTTGGTCGATGGAATGAGCATTCTGAAGAGTTAAACAGGTTACCATTAAGGCTGAATTTCCTTGGGAAAGTAACTGTCAAGGATGTAGTGAAGAAAGTTAGGGCCTAAAGAATATAAAAGACATCAGGAACTAATGGAATAGCGAGAGGGATACTTCGACGCAGTGATGATAGGGTGACTAGGTGGCTGACCAGGGTTTACGGTAAGCCTGGGTGAGGGAAAGGTTCCAAAAGAAACGGACTACAGCAACAACTGAGAAGTAGTTTGTTTCAGTGTTTGGGGGCCTGAAAGAATTATGGGCCATAACCTTAGCTAAATTGCGAGGACGTACAGTAGGATTTTACATGAGAAAGTCAGAAGGATTTGCAGGAGAACAACATTGTGGGTTTGAGCAAGGAAGTGTGTGAGGTAAGGTGTTTGGGGTACAAGTTAAGCTAAATAAAAAAAAAAAAAGGGGGTGGGGGAGCTGTACGTGACACACACAGACTCAGAAAAACCTGATGATAGAAATGATAGAGAAGTCCTATGGATGGAGGTGAGAATGTATGGTGTAGACTTTTGAGCTGTTAAGCGCGATGAAAAGTTATTGTGATGTTAGAAGGAAAATATGTAGATGGGCGAGTGACTGATTATATATATATATATATATATATATATATATATATATATATATATATATATATATATATATATATATATATATATATATATATATATATAAATATATAAAAGTTTCTTTCTACAATACAAGTAAGACAACAGAAAGACAAACCTTTATCAATTCCTGTTACGCCTTCTCGGGCAAAACTACATAATAAAGAAAAACATTAACAAGGTAGTATTTGTTTTTTTTTTTCACCCACAGGCAAAGGAAGAGACATGGCATTAAGAAAGATTACTGAGGATAATTCCTAAGTCTCTCTCCCGTTCTTCTTGTAAAAAGTGGGATGAAGAGAATATAGCCCTCGACTATGATTAACATCCGTTCCAGCTGTCATCAGCATTAGTGCAGATACTAATGGTTTTATTCAAAGATTTTCTTACTGTGAGAAAAGTCGATCCCTGGTAATGTTTCAGTAAGATGCATACAAAAAGAGGGCATTATTCTTTTAGCCAGTTCTAACCAAGTAATTAAGATGACAGTTAATCATTTACTCCTCTGGCATAAAACTACATGATCCACAGCCCATACATGGGATTAGGTAACTCACAGACCATACCTGGGATTGGGTAACTCACAACCCATACCTGGGATTGGGTAACTCACAGCCCTTACATGGGATTGGGTAACTCACAGCTCTTACATGGGATTGGGTAACTCACAGCCCATACATGGGATTGGGTAACTCACAGCCCGTACATGACATTGGGTAACTCACAGCCCATACATGGGATTGGGTAACTCACAGCCCTTACATGGGATTGGGTAACTGGGTAACTCACAGCCCTCACAGACCATACCATGGGATACAAAGGATTGGGTAACTCACAGCCCTTACATGGGATTTGGTAACTCACAGCCCATACATGGGATTGGGTAACTCACAGCCCATACATGACATTGGGTAACTCACAGCCCAGACATGGGACTGGGTAACTCACAGACCATACCTGGGATTGGGTAACTCACAACCCATACAAGGGATTGGGTAACTCACAGCCCATACCTGGGATTGGGTAACTCACAGCCCTTACATGGGATTGGGTAACTCACAGCCCTTACATGGGATTGGGTAACTCACAGCCCATACATGACATTGGGTAACTCACAGCCCATACATGGGATTGGGTAACTCACAGCCCAGACATGGGATTGGGTAACTATAACTCACAGTCCAGACATGGGTTTGGGTAACTCACAGCCCAGACATGGGATTGGCTAACTATGTTATTAAGCCGTTCATGGCTTTGAATTACAATCCTGCTTCATTGTTTTACGGTGCCGTCGTGCGAAATATATTTATATTGAGACTTCTCATAAATGCTCCTGATAGAGTCCAAGGTGATGAAGTTAAGTCAAAAAGGGTTACAAGACAATTATTTTTTTACTGTTAAATTTCTTGAACAATGTCTTCGCTTCTTTATTGTAACAGGTATCTACAATATAAACCGGATACAAGAATACCAGGTCACCTTTTTTCTATATTTCTAATCTTGATATCCAAAAATTCGGGTCCGAAACAAGTGAAGCTAGAAGGAACCAGCGTTAAAAAGGGATTTTCGTAACAAAATAAAGTCCAGAAAATTAATTTAAGTTGAATTACTTGCTGATTTTCATAACAAAATAACTTCCAGAAAATTAATGTAAGTCGAATTACTTGCTGCTTTTGTTAACATACACTTTCAGAAGGTTCAAGTCTGAAGACAACATCTAGTAAAGAAAAGCAAAATTTTGGTCTGTAAACAGGGTGAATTTGAAAAAAGGGACTTCCTCGTGTAGTTATGACAGGAGATACCTCCGTCAAAATACTGAAGTCATCTGGGGAATGATGTACACAAAAATTTACAACCGACTGAAACATCTAAGGTAAGAACTAGTGACATATGACTCAATGCCATGCCGAATATCTACTTGCAGGCTTCTCCATCAAAAATAAACTCACGATAAAAATAATACAGAATTTCGTTAAATCTAAAATTTCACTGATAATCAATGATACGCCTCATTCGGTTCGTAGAGTTTTTGAAATATACTATCACATATTCAACGGGTCCTTCTGTTAATAAAGAATATACGTCAAAACTTCCTGACTGGGATTAATCATGATGCCGTTTGGTTTTTCTGTATCACAATGTGTGTGTGTGTGTGTGTGTGTGTGTGTGTGTGTGTGTGTGTGTGTGTGTGTGTGTGTTTTCAAGTAAAGGGAAAGAGAGAGAAAAAAAGGAGGGAAAGAGACCCTTTCATAAAAGTATTCGGTACTAATTCTATTTTCCCTTCACATTCCATTCAAAACTGAAACATACACGAATTACACCACTCGACTTTTCATTCAGTTAGGGTAACACTTCAAGCAACGGAAACCAATCAGCCGAAGCAATTAAAAGAACGTAACGAACTACCCCTACCTTAATTAAAATCCACCTGTCTATAGAAAAAGGCATCCTAAATGAACACGAACACACACACACACACACACACACACACAGGAGCGATAACACTGGCTGGGAGGTCAAAGTTTCTCTTTCCGGCAAGACAGGATGCCAAAATCTATTATTTCTTCTTCGGAGAGGAAAATACGTAAAAAGATGACCCGATTTGAGGTGAGGTCTTTCTTGGGCGAGCAAAGGGCGGCTGCCAAAAATTCCCCAAAAGAAGCATTTCCCCGCAATCGCCTCTTCTTCTTCTTCTTCTTTTCTTCTTCTTTTCTTATCTGCTGCCACTGCCGTCTCTGGTTTTTTTGGGGGGCGGGGGGGGGGGGAGGCGACGGCATGTATAGAAATAAGAGAAGACACCGGCAGGTATGTGGAATAAAATCTTCAGTTGCATACGAAGTTTCGTTTATGACTCACTCTCTCTCTCTCTCTCTCTCTCTCTCTCTCTCTCTCTCTCTCTCTCTCTCTCTCTCTCTCTCTCTCTCTCTCTCTCTCTCTCTCTCAGGGAAAAAGGAAGAGAGATGAACACACCTTGAGAGAGAGAGAGAGAGAGAGAGAGAGAGAGAGAGAGAGAGAGAGAGAGAGAGAGAGAGAGAGCACACAAAGACACGAAGCGTTCGTAAATCATCTCGTAAAAAATGAAGTATGGGAATTTGGGAAAAAAAAAAAAAACTCTTTAGAAGGCTGTGGCTTGTGTTTTTCCTAGTTTTTTTTTCTCAAGAAAATGCTATTTTTTTTGGAGATGCTACAAACGTTCAAGGGTCATCTATCGTCATTTTCCCTTCCACCTTCCTATCTCTCGGGTCATCATCTTTTATCTCCGGCTGTTACCCACGCCCTGCGGTGGTTAAATGCACGAGCGAGAGAGAGAGAGAGAGAGAGAGAGAGAGAGAGAGAGAGAGAGAGAGAGAGAAATTGACAGATTACACCTTGGGGGAGAGAGAGAGAGAGAGAGAGAGAGAGAGAGAGAGAGAGAGAGAGAGAGAGAGAGAGAGAGAGAGAGAGAGAGAGAGAGAGAGAAAATTGAAAATTGCACAAGTCTCCTAAAAAATAAAAATAAATTTGAAAAAAGGGAGCTCTTAATCACAATAATTCTCACCGACCCTACTTCCTCTTGCCCGGCAGCTCGGCTTTCGGTAATCTTCCTAAAACTTGGGCCACTAAACATAAACAAAGGGAGATGGAGAAACCTCAACAAACCTTAAAGCGATGTAATAAATCCGATGCTTACGACTGAAAGCCAAACGCAAGCTTTCCTCTTCTCTGTCAAATTAGGTAGTACTCGGTGAAGCTGTTCACTACCCTAAAATGCTATTCTCCTGGCATTTTAATACATTTTTTTATCTATTTATTAATTTACTCATTTAGTTTTTCTCTTTAATAAGTGAGATCTCTTCTTTCTGTATATATTTCCCTTTACTTTCTCTTACTTCTTCATAATGAACACCGTAACATTCTTTGGAAGCCTGAATTTCAAGTCAATGGCTTGTTCCAGATGAACAGGGCTCATCTTCTGAATAATAATAATAATAATAATAATAATAATAATAATAATAATAATAATAATAATAAATAATAATAATAATAATAATAATAATAATAGATTCACAATTTCGTGAAAAACAATCTGTGGATTTTTATTATAATAATAATAATAATAATAATAATAATAATAATAATAATAATAATAATAATAATAATAATAATAATAATAATAATTACTGTAGTTAGGTGGATGGGAAGACACAACTGGGCGCAACAGCACCAAAGTTTAGAGTGAAAACCTCGCCCCATTACTGGAACTTGAATACAGTAATGCGAACTGGAATATAAGACCAAGCGCTGGGACCTATGAGGTCATTCAACGCTGAAGGGGAAACAGAGTAAAGGAGGTTTGAAGGACACAACGGGAGGAAAGCCTCGCAGTTGCACTACGAAACTATCGTTAGGAGAGGGTTGAGGAAAGTAAGATGGAAGAAATGGAATATGAACCGAGGTATAATAAAAGGAAGGAAAGGGGTTACAGCTCGGGGACCGAAGGGACCCTGGAAGGAATCTTAAGTGATGTCTACAGTGCATCGCGCGAGGTGCACTGACGGCACTAACCCGCCCTCCCCCCCAACCCCCAAAACCCTCAAGAGACGGGATGTTAAGACTCAGGCCGGTACAATTTCACGGGATGGGGTCCCAGGAATGCACGGGTGGGACACGAAATGGCCTGTGGGGGAATTTTGTGGGCTGGGTTGCACGTGTGGGCGGGAGGGGGAGGGGAAATATACAAAGCATTCAATACGTAATGAAGCATATCTGGGGGCATTATGAGTTTTTTTTTTTTAAAACTGCTGCGAAAAAAACTACACCTATACAAAGATAATTTGGGAAGCGGAGGTACTGCATGGAAGGCTAATCAATAAAGCTGATTATTTTATTTAGTTTATATATACATATATTTATATTATATATATATCATATATTTATTAAATATTTATGTAATGCAAATATATATCATTATCGGTTGCCGTTCAGACCTGCACCTACCTTATCCTGCATTCGAGTTGAGTAAATATCTGCAACACGAGTTCCGTATTCTCTCAACTCCACAATATCTAATAATATTATTATTAATTAATTAATTAATTAATTAATTCAAAAATACTTATGGTAGCACGAGTCTTGAAATGGAGAAACAAATCCACAGTTATGTATGGGTACATATATGTAAAAATAAATCTCTACAGAGCGCTTTCGGGAATCGGTTCGATTATTATTATTATTATTATCATTATTATTATTATTATTATTATTATTATTATTATTATTATTATTATTATTACGGAACAAGCCCACGCAGGGGCCACTGATTTGAAATTTAAGCTTCCAAAGAACATGGTTTAAAGGCCTTAGCTAAATCAAAGAGAATATTCTATTGGCTGAACACGATCCTCACACTTTGATTTGACCCCCAAGGATCAAATTCGATTCTCTATATAAAATCTTGACACGGTGACCTTTCCAATGCAGTAGCTTATGGCATGGTTATCACTCATTTCTTTAAATGTCCTAAAAGCGAGAAAAGCTCAGCGTTTCTACATAACATCTTTCCAATGCGGTAGCTTATGACATGGTTATCACTCATTTCTTTTAATGTCCTAAAAGCGAGAAAAGCTCAGCGTCTCTACATAACATCTTTCCAATGCGGTAGCTTATGACATGGTTATCACTCATTTCTTTTAATGTCCTAAAAGCGAGAAAAGCTCAGCGTCTCTACATAACATCTTTCCAATGCGGTAGCTTATGACATGGTTATCACTCATTTCTTTAGATGTCCTAAAAGCGAGAAGCTCAGCGTTTCTACATAACATCTTTCCAATGCGGTAGCTTATGACATGGTTATCACTCATTTCTTTAGATGCCCTAAAAGCGAGAAGCTCAGCGTTTCTACATAACATCTTTCCAATGCGGTAGCTTATGACATGGTTATCACTCATTTCTTTAAATGTCCTAAAAGCGAGAAAAGGCCAGCGTTTCTAGATAACATCTATACGCAGTAACCTTCCCGATGTTATCAGCTTATGACATGGTTATCACTCATTTTTTTTTTTAAATGTCCAACGAGCGCTTTAATGGAAAGGAAGCCGAATAAATGAGTTACAAAATCTGTCTGGCTGAAATTTTGTTATGGACGTCGCAAATTAAAATGGCAATTTAGAGAAAACTACCATCTCGGGAAAGTATTTGGTTGGGTCACAGCGTAAAAATAAATGTCAAAGAGTCTGGACTAATTTTCGTGAAAATGAATGTCAAAGTCTGGGCTACTTTTCCTAAAAATAAATGTCTGGCCTAATTTTCCTTTCATGCTGAAAGTCTTGGATAAAAGTTGAAAGATATAAGTGAAGGTTGCTATCCCCTCTTCATGCAAAGCACTTATCCACCGGCTCAAAAGTTTGACACTTTTTGATGGGCACTCTGAGCAACTAACAATTGGAACAGGTACAACGTAACTAGATTTCCTATTTGTTTCAACAAATCCTTCGTCGACACAAAAACGGAAAGATTCTAAATTATTATCATTAATTATTATTATTAAATTATTAATATTATCATTATTATTATTAATCATTCAGATGAACCCTATTCATATGGAACAAGCCCACCTCATGGGCCACTGGCTTGAAATTCAAGCTTCCAGACAATATGGCGCTCATTACGAAGAGAAGGGAAGGAGAACTACAGAAAGAAGAGACCTCACTCATTAAAAATTAAAAAGATATTAAGAAATAGATAAAAATGTATTAAAATGCACGGAGAATGGCATATGGGTAGTAATGCACTGATGACAGAAAAGCGACAGAAAATTTAAGCGAAGTCAACTCTAGATGGGAGGTACCTGGAGGAGAATGTCGAGTGGATCTATTTTAGTACCCAAGTATAGCAACGTTCCATACCTCAGCTTCCTTCTTGGAAATGGTTGGCAGTTTTTCTTTGGATATCAAAATAGTAAACGGAGAGTAATTAGTGAATGTTTGGCTACAGTCAATACGACGGTGCTCGCGCAAGCGCAGAAAAGCACACTTTTAATTTCGTGTTGTTTATACAGTTTCCAAATGAAAACATTTTCGTTAAAAGACTAGCCGCCCCATTACAATTTTCTTAAAACTGAAAAAAAAAGAACTGTTTACGAAAACCTCATCCAGTCGAAATAAAACGAGGATGAAAAAGCAAATACGCAAGAAACATCAAGAGGAAATGGGAATGAGACAGCAATTAAAATCACTAAATGAGAGATACTAGTAAATACGTTTTGACGTACCATTTTATTTCCGCTGCATTGATTTAAAAAAAAAATATATGAAACCCGGAAGCTGATAAAAACACGGTGTTTCCTTTGATCTACAGCAACGGGTAACAGGGAGAAGAAAAAAAAAAAAAAAACTTTCCCAACCACGTCAGACTCCCCCACCACCCCGGCCCCTAACACCCACCACGTCAATCTCAGTTGCCCCCTTTTCTCGACATATTTGTGAAAATATTATGATCTCTGCGCTCCGGCTCTTGTAAGCACAAAAGTAATAATGCTAATTTTCCTCGAATGAACACCGTAATATTCTTTGAAAGTTTGAATTTCAAGTCAAATGGCCCCTGTTTCATGTGAATAATAATAATAATAATAATAATAATAATAATAATAATAATAATAATAATAATTAATAATAATAATCTTAACGTTAGCATTGATGAGGAACTCCGTTCCAGTGTTCGAAAATCTTTGTTTATTTTACATAGTAATACATTTACTATATAATTGTGGATTTTTATTACACAGACTGCTTTTCACGAAATTGTGAAACTCTTAGCAATAAATAATAATAATAATAATAATAATAAATAAATAATAATAATTCTTACATCAATAATTACGGTGATGACAAACTCAGGGTACTGTCAAGTGCATCCTTTAATTATTGCTGTATCAAAAGGACGAATCTTCAGCGCTGAAACGGATTTTGAGAGTGCAAATGCCTCAAAGGTGCAACATGAGGAAAATCTTTTGCAGTTGCACTATGAAACAATTATCGGGAGAGAGTTGAGGAAACTAAGATGGAAGAGAGACAGACTATGAACGGAGGTACAGTCAAAGGAATGAAAGGGGCTGCAGCTAGGGGCCGACGGGACGTTGCAACGAACCTCAAGTCTTGCCTACAGTGCACTGCGTGAGGTGCACTGGGGGCACTACCCCTCTACGGGGTACTTCCACAGAAGCCTCATACATGTATAGCACACGATTCACCCCTAAGTTGCACGACTACACGTAGCAGCTTCTAGACAGTGAAGACCCTTCCATTCTACAGGCTTCTGCCGTGTTTACCTTCACCTATGAAATATTCGGGTCACCCTCTACCCTCCCATCACAAGACTTGCAAATCCTCATAAATGACAAGATATGCTTTCAACTCTGCTACAAGACTTGCAAATCCTCATAAATAACAAGGTGTGCTTTGAATATCGCCTACAAGACTTGTAAATCATTGTAAATGACAAGATGTGCTTTCAACTCGCCTACAAGACTTGCAAATCCTCACTAAATGACAAGATACAACTCTGCTACAAGGTTGCAAATCCCCATAAATCAACTCTGCTACAAAGACTTGATAAATCTCACAAATGACAAGATATGCTTTCAACTCGCCTACAAGACTTGCAAATCCTCATAAATGACAAGATATGCTTTCAACTCTGCTACAAGACTTGCAAATCCTCATAAATGACAAGATGTGCTTTCAACTCGCCTACAAGACTTGCAAATCCTCATAAATGACAAGATATGCTTTAAATTCTGCTACAAGACTTGCAAATCCTCATAAATGACAAGATATACTTCCAACTCTGCTACAAGACTTGCAAATCCTCATAAATGACAAGATGTGCTTTCAACTCTGCTACAAGACTTGCAAATCCTCATAAATGACAGGAGATATGCTTAAATGACAACTCTGCTACAAGACTTTCAACTTGCACAAGATTTGCAAACCCTCATAAATGACAAGGTGATATCAACTTCCCTACAAGACTCTGCTACAAGACTTGCAAGAAATCCTCATAAATGACAAGATATGCTTCTACAAGACAACTCTAAATACAAGACTTGCTACAAGACTTGCAAATCCTCATAAATGACAAGATCAATACAAGACTTGCAAACTCTGCTCAACTCTGCGACTTGCAAATCCTCATAAATGACAAGATATACAGAGCTTCATAGAGCTTATAACTACAAGGCAAAAAACATCTATTCAGACCATGCCTACACTTCCTGGACCTGGGATATTTCTGTACAAACGTGGACAACACCAACTGGCGGACATCACCTAGGGGCGATGCCCATTGTCAATCCGAACTGAATTCCTCTCCAATTACGAGGCTTCCAGACTCGGATCTGTCGAGAATGGATCAGAAGACTTTTTGAAAGAGACGGAATCCAAAGGAAGAGGGACGCTGACTGATCGAAACCACTGACAGAACACCGGCAAGAATTAAAAGAGCAATCTTTCCCCATGTTTAATCGAGGTTAAAATATTTTTTATATGAAAACATATATCGACAGATTAAGGTGAGTTCATAGAGATGTTATGCAGGGGTGCACAGATACCTATTAACTGACCATGTATTTCTCTCTCTCTCTCTCTCTCTCTCTCTCTCTCTCTCTCTCTCTCTCTCTCTCAGATGCTAGCAACTATGCCAAACCAAACATGAGGCCATATGCCAACAGTCTGACAGTCTACTTGGAGGTTACCCACATAAACAGCAGGCAGGCTCAAAATATGTATGTATTTGTATTATATATGTATAGCCAAAGGATGCTGGCCTTCTGGTTATCTGCAAGGCTCTTAAGGATGAGGTTGCTGGCTAATACCTTGGCGTCATGGATCTTATAGGTGATCACCCATTCAAGTCCTGACCACACGGCCACCCAATTAAGCACTGAACAGACCAAACGTTATTTAATTTCCTGCATACACATTGAAAAAAAAAGACAAGCATTTAGAAACCTAATTGATGTCATTAACTTCTTCCCGTAGTTTCCAAAGCAGTTCAGGCAGAATTTTTTTTTTTTTTTTTTTTGCAGAAACAGGGAAAAAGATGACCCAAGACCATTAAGGCCAGGTCGTTAGTTTTTCAATCTCGGTAAAACGAAGTTTTTTTTTTTTTTTTTTTTTAAATGGAAAGCTGCAACTTTCACCCAGATTATAATTTTGAGGTAAAGGATACCAGTATTCCTTTGATTCAAAAAGATATACAGCTTCGAATTTGCAGGAATTCCTACCTAAACTATCGTATGGAAAGTGGTATGTGATATGAAATTACGTATCTACAATCTAAAACATATATAAAGCAAAATGTTTCTAGAAACAAAATAGTCTAAAGATGTCGGTTAAGAGATTTGATCACCATGCGTGCAAAAGGAGAGAGAGAGAGAGAGAGAGAGAGAGAGAGAGAGAGAGAGAGAGAGAGAGAGAGAGAGAGATTGTCAACTCTGCCATTCTTCATACAGATATGTAACAAAGGTGATTTTCTCATTGAAGAGAGAGAGAGAGAGATTGTCAAGTCTGCCATTCGAGAGAGAGAGAGAGAGAGAGAGAGAGAGATTGTCAACTCTGCCATTCTTCCACACTGATATGTAACAAAGGTGACTGTCTCATTGAAAAGAGAGAGAGAGAGAGAGAGAGAGAGAGAGAGAGAGAGAGAGAGAGAGAGAGAGAGAGAGAGAGAGAGAGAGAAATTCTAAATCTGTGCTTTGCAAGTCGGAAACGTACTGCAATCATTTAACAAAAAGAGAAGACATTCCCTCACAAAGCATGAATCTTCTAAGAATGACCATATATTAATATATTATTAATATATCAATAAATTATGTATTCCTTCCCGCAAAACAATAACCTATTTTTCCGTCTGTTGCTGTCATCTGAATGGAGCATCCTATTACAACCGTCGTACCACAAAGATGGAAAATGCTCGTATAGGCAAAACGAGGGAGGGATAATTGAGAGGGGAGATCCTCGCTCCTACTCAAACTGCTCACGATATGGAGCTTGGAGATGCCTGCTTAGACTACAATGCTCCTGATTCATTGTTATTTATATTTATATATAGGGACATTGCTTCCTAATTGTTTTATTACTGGAATTTATAATTATTAGTCTTTATACATAAATGATGAAAACAACAAATAGAATAGAACACAATAGAGAAGAATAGAATATAGAATTTAGACCGAAGGCCAACCACTGGGACCTATGAGGTCAATCAAGGCTGAAACGGAAGCTGACAGTAAAAAGGTTTGAAAAGTGTAACTGGAGGGAAACCTCGCAGTTGCACTGTGAATCAACTGTTAGGAGAGGGCGGAAAGGAACATAGAAGAAAGAGAATATGAACGGAGGTACAGTAAAAGGAATGAAAGGGGTTGTAGCTAGGGGCCGAAAGGCCGCTGCGAAGAAAAGTAGTGCCTACAGTGCACCGCACGAGGAGCACTGACGGCACTACGAGTTACACGACATATCCATTCCTAGACGACAAAGTCCGCCGCTAACCAGAACACCCTGATCCCCCGAACAAAGGCAGGCACTGTCCAACCCGGATAGGCCACCGAGAAGGGCAAAATTCCCTCGTTCTCAGAAGCAACAGGGGAGAGGCGATCACACGCAGATTACGAGGTCAGCTCATTCTTCCTTGGAGACAAAAATAGGCCTTCTGGTCCCCCTTGTCGAAGGCTACGACAATCCTTTTGTGTGATTCGGCCCCCTCCGCGATAAGAGGATTCCCGGTGATAAGGCCGCAACTTCTGAAGATTTTGAGCCCGAGTCTCTCTCTCTCTCTCTCTCTCTCTCTCTCTCTCTCTAATAATAATAATAATAATAACAACAACAACAATAATAATAATAATAATAATAATAATAATAATAATAATAATAATAATAATAATAATGTTTGGAAGCTTTTTTTTTTTTTTACAAAATGGTTTGTCATATACTGAAGCTCTCTCTCTCTCTCTCTCTCTCTCTCTCTAATATAATGTTTCCAAGTTCTCTTTAAGCTGTTTGACTTGTGTTTGAATCTCTCTCTCTCTCTCTATAATAATAATATAATGCGTTTGCAATCGTTTTCATTTAAAAACGGTTTCGTCATGTAAGTTTCTCTCTCTCTCTCTCTCTCTCTCTCTCTCTCTCTCTCTCTCTCTCTCTCTCTCTCTCATAATATGATGCGTTTGCAATAGTTTTCATTTAAAAACGGTTTCGTCATGTACTTAAGTTCTTCTCTCTCTCTCTCTCTCTCTCTCTCTCTCTCCCAATAAGAAAGACACCTTTCAAACATATCCGTATGAAGAGTGGCAGAGTTGACCCCTCCTCTCTCTCTCTCTCTCTCTCTCTCTCTCTCTCTCTCTCTCTCTCTCTCTGAATCAAACCTGAATAAGATACCGAACGGTGAATACCGGCTAAAGCGAACACGCGGTCATAAAAGCCAAATAAAAGTCATTTACGGCCGCAACAACAATACTTGAATTCACACTTCGATGGCCTCAAATGCAGTCAATTGTCTGCCATTACTCACAGGGGAGGTTGTCTGCTGTCGTTAAGCCAGATGTCGCCATTATCGGGAGGTGAGTGGCCCACTGGGGGGAAGCAGACTTCAGAGACTAACATTGAATTTCAGAGAATAAAGTGCAGAAAGGGATGACTCGGAGATGGTACAATTACCCACTTACAGACAGGCGTTAACTGTGAGAGTGTGAGAGAGAGAGAGAGAGAGAGAGAGAGAGAGTGTGAGAGTGAGAGAGAAGAGAGAAAGAGAGAGAGAGAACTTCACAGACAGAAAGAGAGATAAGAGAGATATATATTTTAGAGATAAAATATATAAAATATATATATTTTTCATAGACATATATATATAGAGAGAGAGAGAGAGAGAGAGAGAGAGAGAGAGAGAGAGAGAGAGAAATATAAAACATTTTTTCACAGACAAATATGTATATATATATATATATAATAACGAGAAAATATAAAACCATATTTTTCCACGAAAACATATATATATATATATATATATTATAATATATATATATATATATATATATATATATAGAGAGAGAGAGAGAGAGAGAGAGAGAGAGAGAGAGAGAGAAATAATAACGAGAAAATATAAAAACCATATTTTTTCCACAAACACAAACACATATAGTTATATATATATATATATATATATATATATATATATATATATATATATATATAGAGAGAGAGAGAGAGAGAGAGAGAGAGAGAGAGAGAGAGAGAGAGAGAGAGAGAGAGAGAGAGGAACATAACAACAATTGACAGCCATCGAACGGCAGCAAGAAGACCGGGCCATCAAATCAAAGGGTAACGCTGAGAGGAAGAAGGACACCCCATATGGGTTGCAGTAATGGATATCACGTGGCTATCCCATATGGAGCCGGGGGAGGAACAATAGGATCCCGGACGCCGTATAAACGAGGATTAAAGGAAAACCGGGGATTTCCAGATACGTGGAAACGTCAGACTCTGAGAGGGGAAAACAGAACGGGAGAGTCTACAATGACGGGAAAATTTACAATGACGGGAAAATCTACAATGACGGGAAAGTCTACAATGACGGGAAAGTCCACAATGACGGGAAAATCTACAATGACGGGAAAGTCTACAATGACGGGAAAGTCTACAATGACGGGAAAGTCTACAATGACGGGAAAGTCTACAATGACGGGAAAATCTACAATGACGGGAAGGTCCACAATGACGGGAAAGTCTACAATGACGGGAAGGTCTACAATGACGGGAAGGTCTACAATGACGGGAAATTCTACAACGACGGGAAAGTCTACAATGACGGGAAAGTCTACAATGACGGGAAAATCTACAATGCCGGGAAAATCTACAATGACGGGAAAATCTACAATGACGGGAAAATCTACAATGACATTCAAGAGGGGAAAGTCTACAAAGAAAGCCTGACGGGAAAGTTGGTAAGGAATTCAAGAGGGGAATAAAATTGATTGGAATACAAAAAGGCCAAAGCGCGGGGACCTATAATGAGGCTATTCGCATTGACCTGGAACTGGAATTGGAATTGGAATATAAAATTTTAGGCCAAAGGCTAAGCAAGCGCTAGATCTACGATGAGGTCATTCAGCGCTGAAAGGGAAATTGGGAGCGAAAAGGTTTGAAGGGCGTAACAGGGTTTGAGGAAAGTATGATGGAAGAAAGATAATATGAACGGAGGTACAGTAAAAGGAATGAAGCGTAATCGTCTAGATTCAAGACTTATAATAACCAGTAAAAAATGCGCCGAAGTATCTTCGGGGCAGTCGAGTTTTCTGTAAAGCGTATGAAACCTTCCGCCAAGGCCCACAAAACTCTTAGCGGCGGCCTATGAAACTCAGCCACGGTTCGGTGGTGGCTTCAGCCACAGCCCATGAAACTCAGCCACGGTCTGGTGGTGGCCTGTGTTGTTGGTACCTATAGCGCTGCAGACACACGATCATGGCTAACTTTAACCTTCAATAAAATAAGAACTACTGTGGTTAGAGGGCTGCAATTTGGTAAGTTTGATGATTGGACGGTGAATGATCAACATACCAATTTGCAGCCCTCTAGCCTCATTAGTTTTTAAGGTCTGAGGGCGGACAGAAAAAGTGCGGACGGACAGACAAAGCCAGCAAAATAGTTTTCCTTTCAGAAAACTATAAAAAGCAAGGTAAATGGTGCATTATAGACTAGAAGTCACTGTGGAATATAAAGAAAATAACAGCTATATACTGTAAAAAAAAATCGATATATATCAAACAACAAGTGGTAAAAAAGAACAACAAATTTTTCACGTCCCAGACATATTACCCGAAACACGACCAATCAAAAATCAACTGGGTCATTGCTGTCACGCACTGGTGAAATTATTTCAATCATCTCGTCCCGAATACAATGAAAACTGGACCCTTTTAATTTGAGAGAGAGAGAGAGAGAGAGAGAGAGAGAGAGAGAGAGAGAGAGAGAGAGAGAGAGAGTCTAGGAAATATGTGTATACGAAAAAAAATACATAACGATGATAACTTGAAACTCGTCGGTCGCCTGACAGAACCATCACGCCATCACTAATTGTCTAGATAACAATTGTGCTATTATTCTCTCTCTCTCTCTCTCTCTCTCTCTATATATATATATATATATATATATATATATATATATATATATATATATATATATATATATATATATATATATACATTAAATATATGAAACAACTTGGTAAATCCCTGAAGGCATACACCCACAGCAAGTAAAAACACTTTGGTCTAAAAGGAATATGTATTGCACTCCACAGGGGAGAAAATCTCTCTCTCTCTCTCTCTCTCTCTCTCTCTCTCTCTCTTCTCTCTCTCTCTCTCTCCTTTCTGCTTCTTGTAAGCCGAGTATCCACAAAGAATATCAACCTGTCCATACATTCTCTTTAAATCACGCAACGAATCACCGGACTAATCCCTAAATGAAATCACCACAAAGTTACAAATCTAAAAGATACGAAAGATGGGAGCAATGGCAGATGTTTGTTTAAATCAAGAGTACAGCCTACAGGGTATCCGGGTACCAAATTCCTGAGATGTATGCTAGTACTGCACCAGCCCCGGTTTTTTGCCATGCCCCTAGGTTAGGTTGGTAGGTTGGGTGAGGTTAGGTTAGTTTAAATTAGTATCTCTGCATTTCTTTGGGTGTGGGAATTTTCAAGAAAATTCTATGGTTAGTTTTGAAGATACGGCGTTCCGCTTTTTTCAGGGAAAGGTCCCGGTACTTGGTTACATCTCGGGAAAATGGTTCCGGGTAAATGTACCCCCTTTTCTGCCTTTTAATCTGCGGTTGAAAACCCTTACAGACAGATTCAGCAGATTAACCCAAGAGTACTCGCATAGGGAAATCAGCCTGGAGAGAGAGAGAGAGAGAGAGAGAGAGAGAGAGAGAGAGAGAGAGAGAGAGAAATGTTATGGGAAAAGGTGATAAACCAATAAATATGCGGAAGTTGAAGATGAATTTAGGAGACATCAGCAGACAGCAGGATTACAATGACTAAAAACATATAAAATGCGTCAAAGTTTCTTCGGCGCAACAGACTTTTCTGTACACCCGCTACAGCGTATAATCAAGGCCACCGAAAACAGATCTTCCGGTGGTCCCGGTATAATGCCGTATGAGCCGCGGCCCATGAAACTTTAACCACGACCCGGTGGTGGCCTGGCCTATATCGTTGTCAGAAACACGATTATGGCTGACTTCAACCTTCAATAAAATAAAAACTACTGAGGCTAGAGGGCTGCGATTTGGTATGTTTGACGATTGGAGGATGGACGATCAACACCAATTTGCAGCCCTCTAATCTTAGTAGTTTTAAAGTGCGGACGGACAGACAAAGCCGGCACAATAGTTCTTTTACAGAAAACTAAAAACTAGGCAGCATTACTACTGTTTGCAAGCACCATATTGGAGAAAACAACGCTTAACAAAACTGGCCGTGGGCCAATATGTTTCCGTCGCCAAAGGCTAGTTGCTTGCACGCAACATTTCGATTGGTGGCAGGTAGCACTGGCTTGCAAATGTCACTGGAGAGAGAGTCCTGAAAATTCTCAGTAATATTTTTTAAGAGTGCGTCTACGGTAAACAATGCTTCTGACAGCAGCTGTTGGCAACGGGTAAACATTGGAAAAAAATGGCGAGAGAGAGAGAGAGAGAGAGAGAGAGAGAGAGGCAGTTAATGAAACACGTTAAATATTTATGAATTTTGTCGGTTTTACCTAATCAGTTTGTTTTCACCGACGTTCACGATATATCTATATATATATATATATATATATATATATATCTATCTATCTATCTATATATATATATATATATATATATATATTATATCAGGATATTATAAGAATAACACAAATTGCCCAGTGAACAAATAGTAGCCATATTCTAAATTATTCTTAAAATATATATATATATATAAATAACCTGAAAAATAAGTATATGTAAAATATTTTAAAAATCGATAGGTATATACGTATATATAGTCAGGAGTATTAAAAAAAGGTATATTAAAAAGGTGTATTATAACAAAAAAATTCTGGTGATTACCCAAAAAAACTCGTGAAAATTTTTAAAAAATAGGTGATTACAAGTATTAAAAAAAGAGGTATATTAAAAATGTGGATTAAAAAGATGACTAAAAATGTAAAAGATTGAAAGTATGTATTAAAAATAATAATAAATAAAAAAGGTATATTATATTACAAAATAAAAAAGGTGTATTACAAAATGTGTATCACCAAAAAAGGTGGATCAAAAAATGTAAAATAAGGTGTATAAAAAAGATGTATTAAAAATAAAAATTTATATTTAATAAGGTGCATTAAAAATAAAAAAGAATGATTAAAAAAGTATTACAAAAAAGGTAGATAAAAAAAATGGAAAAAAGGTGTATCAAAAAAGTTGTATAAAAAAGGTGGATTAAAAAAAAAAAAAAAAAGTCTTCAACAAAGATACGGCGACGGGAAGAACTTCATGGAAAGTCTGAAAATCCAGCGGCCGCCGGTGAAAACATGTCGATACCATGATCCGAAAGCCTAAACCAGTGGGTGGAAATATCTCAATACGTCTAATACTTCAAGACGCAATCACTTGGAAGGAGAAATAAAAAAAAATTCCCTGCCTACCTAGCAGCTTCCCCTCCCCTCCCCCTCCTACACTCTCCTCCTCCTGCCCCCCCCAACACCCCCGACCCTTCAATCTTTAACGGAAAGTTTGCCATCGGTAACCGATACCAAATTAGACTTTCGAAGCCTCTCCAAAACTGCTTTCTTTTCTGGGTCATACGTCACATGTATCCGTAATCGATCATACCCACTTCAAGGGGGCAAGGGATGCCCGAAGAGAGAGTTCTATGAATGCTATGTTATACGTCAGTAATATATATATATATATATATATATATATATATATATATATATATATATATATATATATATACTACTCGTGATATATATTTATATATATAGTCGCGTTGGTTTAGATTCAGATTCTTTCATTTACAATGTATAGTTTACTAAGAACTAGCTTTCAAAGACGCGTTGGTTTAGATTCCATCTTTCAGATACAAGTGGGTGTACATACATACATACATACAGTACATCCATAGATACAGTGGGTGTACATACATACATACATACATACATACATACATACATATATATGTATGTATATGTGTATATATATATAGTGAAGTTGCGTGGCTATTTTATGTGTATATATATACACACATATACACACACATACATACGCAATTGAAAACAAGGCTCAAAACATGAGCATATAACGGCTGATCCTCAAAGCGAAGGAAAATCCTTCCATACACAACCACAGAGTGTCTCCCGGAAGACGATGACCACGCGGAAGAAGCCTTAAGGAAAACCATTATCCTTCGACCGGAGGAGAAGAAGAGGTGCATTAACAAAGCCTTAACAGGGAGGAAGTCCCCAGAGGGAATTTCTTTTTAAAAAAAGAGGGGCCGCTGCCTTTGAAAGCACACGGCAGAGCACAACGCAGAGCCCAGGGACAAAGTTAAAAAAAAAAAAAAGGAAAAATAAAAATTGCAAAGAAAAATGTCTTCACTTTAAAGAGGAACAAAATATAACGACTTGAAAAGGTTCTGATATTCATTAAGAATGAGGTAGAGCGTTTTTCAATACGGAATAAAAATTTCATGCACTGAAAGGCGTCAGTGAGTGAATGGAGGAGGAGGAGGAGGAGGAGGAGGAGGAGGAGGAGGAGGAGGAGGAGGAGGAGGAGGAGGAGGAGGAGGAGGAGGAGGAGGAGGAGGAGGAGGAGGAGAGGAGGAGGAGGAGGAGGAGGAGGAGGAGGAGGAGGAGGAGGAGGAGGAGGAGGAGGAGGAGAGATTCCTTTATCACATGCCTCTGGCAAAAAGTTTCTCAAGCACAATAAGAGAGAGAAGAGAGAGAGAGAGAGAGAGAGAGAGAGCAGAGAGAGAGAATGAAGAAGATGAAGAGAAAAGTGAGATTCTTTTATCAAAGGCTACCGGTAAAAAGTTTCTCACGTACAAAGGGACTCGGAGAATATTGGTATAAGCAAGATGTCAGTAGAGAGAGAGAGAGAGAGAGAGAGAGAGGGGTAGAATTTCCTGGTAACGAGAAATCCCGAGAACGCAGAAATGTCTCATCAGCTTCCTTCATCCTGTCACAAACGTGAGTTTCTTCATGAAACGAGAGATTACCAGTGACATACACATCACGCGAAGAATCTTCAACCATTCAATATCTGCGACGGCATTTCTGCAATTGCATCCTTAAAAGGAATGTTACGGAACTGGAATGTAAAATTTAGGCCGAAAGGCCAAGCGCTGGGACCTATGCTGAGGTCATTCAGCGCTGAAAGGGATATTGAGAGTAAAGGAGGTTTGACAGGTGTAACGGGAGGTAGACCTCGCAGGCTGCACTATGCAACAATTGTTGGGAGAGGTGGACAGCATGATGGAAGACAAAAGATGAACAGCGGTACACTAATAGGAGAGGGTGCAAAGAACCTTGAGTCATGCCTACAGTGCATCGCGTGAGGCGCACTGATGGCACTAAAGTAGAAGGATGTTGTAACAGATGCCTTCGCAAGGAAATGACGTCAATTAGGTATAGACTGTCTTTCGAATTGATTCACTGACCATCACCGATCAAGACGATGTTTTCTCTTAGAAGAAAAGTAGTTAACGAAAGTTAGGCGCCCTGATGCGTGGCTGCAATCTCTGATTTTTTATGTTAGATAACCTTGCACTATGCAGTTGTTTTATCATCTAGTTCTGCATAAACGTATTTATTGACAATAAACGGAAGTTAAAAACGTTGTTTCTAATCTCTATACAATGATTAAATACGTATGTATGTATGTATGTATGTGTATATGAAAGGGAATGGCTTTGACATCCTCTGCTTTTGAGTAATAATAATAATAATTTTTTCCTTAATAGTTACAACATTGTCGAGAATAATATGTGTGTGTGTATATATGTGTGTGTATGTGTGTATATATATATATGTGTATGTATATGTATATATATATATATATATATATATATATATATATATATATATATATATATATATATATATATTATTATAAATATATTATTCCGACGTTGATGTTGTAACCACTAGGAAAAATTATTTTTATTATTATTATTATTATTATTATTTATTATTATTATTATTCGAACGCAGAGCATGTCACAGCCATTCACTTCTTGAAGGGAGAAAACGGACCCGGACCAAAGGCAATAACTCCAGAAAGATAAAACTTAAATATATTCGCGCGTAAACAACTTGCACCAATAAATAAACAAAGAAAAGGAGGAAAAAATGTGGAGAGACCTCAAAGCTCGGCTCCACAGATAAACCCTCCCTGAAGCTCACTCTTTCTCTCTCAGGTCCAAAGATATCCTGAAGCTCTTGAAAACAGAGAGAGAAGAGAGAGGAGGAGAGGAGGAGAGGAGGAGGAGGAGGAGGAGGAGGAGGAGGAGGAGGAGGAGGAGGAGGAGGAGGAGGAGGAGGAGGAGGAGGAAGAGGAGGAGGAGGAGGAGAGAGAGAGAGAGAGAGAGAGAGAGAGAGAGACAGAGAGACAATTCAGAGGTTGCCCCAGCTCCTGAAGAAGAGAAGCCTTTGATGTCTAAGAAGAGAAGAAGCTAAAGAAGAGAAGAAGAGAGAAGAGAGAGAAGAGAGAGAGAGAGATCTTAGATATTTGTCGAGCGTCATTCTGAAACACATCTACAAAATACGATCCCTTAGTTCAAAGGAGGAAAAAAAAAAGTTCAGAGCAACAAACATCGACACGCAGGTGACATTCACGAAAACATATGGTCCAACCCGCGACGTCCGGATGCAACTATAAACAAACAAGTATATATTGCTTCCCTTCACGTTTGGGGTCGTGTTTACTAAAAAGCACATGCATCAGACGAAGTGTATACAACGGGCAAAAGCCGCTTTCACAAACAACTACGGCGATCTATCAGGGCTTGTCTTAGAACAGAATAGAATTTAGAATTTGAGCCAAAGCCAAGGGCTGGGACCTATGAGGTTCTTCAGTGCTCAAACGGAAACTGACAGTGTCAAGGTTTGAAAGGTGTAACGGGAGGAAAACCCTCGCAGTTGCACTATGAATCAACTGTTATGGAAAATGTTATGGAAAGTAAGATGTAAGAAAGAGAATACGGAAGGAGGTACAGTAAAGGGATTGAAAGGGATTGCAGCTAGGGGGCGGAAGGGGCAAAGACCCTTATTAAGTAATGCCTACAGTGCACCGCATGAGGTGCACTGATGTCTTGATCTGCATAAAAAAGCGTTGCTGGTAGTTATATAAACGGACTGTCTATGTGTAAGGGAAAATCATTAGGCAACCACCATCTGACAACTAAAAGACAGGTATTAAAGTATGTTGTGCTTTGAAGCAAGTCAAACATACTTCCAGAGTCGGGCGGGAAACCTCCAAATGCCCTCGAGAGATGCCCAAAAAATGTTAAAACAGCACCCATGCGCTTTTCACCAAAGCAACAACCGGGATTCAAACGAAAGTTAAGAAATGACTTCCCACATTGCTGAGTTACTTCTTTCAAATGAAACCATATTCTTAGGAAGCTTGAATTTCGAGTCAGTGGCCCCTGTGGTGAGCTTGTTCCATAAGAATTGGGTTCATCTTCTGATTAATATAATAATAATAATAAGTTTCCTCGGCGCAACAGTTTTCTGTACAGCGCATAATCAAGGCCACCGAAAATAGATCTATTTTTAAATGTCTCGGTATAATCCATGAGCCGCGGCACATGAAACTCTCAGCCGGCCGTGGTGACCCGTGTTGTTGCGTTGCCAGAAGCACGATTATGGCTAACTTTAACCTTAAATAAAATAAAAACTGATGAGGCTAGAGAGCTGCAATTTGGTAAGTTTGATGACTGGAGGGTGGATGATCAACATACCAATTTGCAGCCCTCTGGCCTCAGTAGTTTTTAAGATCTGAGGGCGGACAGAAAAAGTGAGGACAGAATAAAATGCGGACGGACAGACAAAGCCGGCACAAGAGTTTTCTATTCAGAAAACTAAAACTGCCTTGACACCGATATTGAAAGATCAAAGGATATCGCAATCAGTTAGGAAAGAGCCCAAATTCTACAGAATCTCTTCAAGTTTATTGAAACTCTCTACCAAGACACGTAATATCCAATCAACTCACCTTCACGGCAATCAGTAGTTAAAATTGGGTTCGGAATGCGAAATTTAGGCCGAAGGCCTAGCGCTGGGACCTATGATGATGAGGTCATTCAGCGCTGAAAATAACTTTGGAACAATTGTTGGGAGAAGATGGAAAGTAAGACCGAAGAAAGAGAATATGAAGTGAGGTGCAGTAAAAGGAATGAAAGGGGTTGCAGCTAGGGGTCGATAGGACGTTGCCAAGCACCTTATTAAGTAATGGCTACAGTGCACCGCGTGAGGTGAACTGAACAGCACTTACCCGCCCGACGGGTATCAGATAAGTAAGACACAAGAATGAGAATATGAACGGAGGTATAGTAAAAGTAATGAAAGGGGTTGCAGCTAGGGATTGAACTGACGCTACAAAGAACCTGTGGTAATGCGCACAGCGTGAGGTGCAAGATAAGTAAGAAGGAAGACGAATATGAATATGATCGGAGGTACAGTGAAAGTAATGATAAGGGTTGCAGCTAACCTTAAGCAATGCCTACAGCACTAACCACCCCCTCCCCCCTACGGAAATTCAGATGATGGTTACGACCGACAACAGCGGCAGAAACATAAACAGTCAGTTGCGGTTGCTCGGACAAC
>NC_089748.1:33584845-33597345 GCF_040412425.1 Macrobrachium rosenbergii
CTGACGTGTCAGGTTTTCGTTGAGATGTTTTTAACATTTATAATTGGCTATTAGACTTATTTTCAAAGTTCCAGAAACCTTCGATCTCTTGCAGAAGGTGTTAACAAATTTGACTCTTACAGGTCAGATGTTTTGTTAGGATGTTTTTAACATTTATAATTAACTATCAGACTTATTTTCAGAGTTCCAGAAACTTTAGATTCCTTGCACAAGGCGTTAAAAAATTTAACTTCTACAAGTCAGGTGTTTTGTCAAGATGTTTTTAAAATTTATTGTTAATATTTATATTTACTATCATCTGGTCAGACTTATTTTCAAGGCTACAAAAAATCACAGATCTTTTGTGAAGGGAATTAACAAGTTTAACTTTTACAAGTCAGATGTATTGTTGAGATGTTATTAACATCATAATTTACTTAAATTTTTTTTTATTTATTTATCAATTTGTTGACTTAATTTTTCTTTTTTAATAAGTTATCTCGTCTTTCTGTATTTCCTATTACCTTCTGTCACTTCTTTCCAATGAACACCATATTCTTTGGAAGCTTGAATTTCAAGTCAGTGGCCCCTGTGGTGGGCTTGTTCCATATGAATAGAGCTCATCTTATGAATAATAATAATAATAATAATAATAATAATAATAATAATAATAATAATAATAATAATAATAATAATAATAATAATAATATTTCCCATTACCTTCTTTTACTTCTTCTAATGAACACCATATTCTTTGCAAGCTTGAATTTTAAGACAGTGGCCCCCTGTGAAATTCTTCCATATGAATAAGGTTCACCTTCTGAATAATAATAATAATAATAATAATAATAATAATAATAATAATAATAATAATAATAATAATAATTCCTATTACCTTCTAATAATTCCTAATGAACAATATTCTTTTGCAAGCTTGAATTTCTGTCACCCATATGCTTGTTATATGACTAGGGTTCAACTCCTGAATAATAATAATAATAATAATAATAATAATAATAATAATAATAATAATAATAATAATAATAATAATAATCTATCAAATTCGCACACTACACCCATATGCATATAGAGGCATGAATTTGCCTCAAGGTAACATACCATGAAACAGAGTACATTGAATTTATTTTTAATACTGAAAATACCCAGAAAATAATAATTTTATGGAAACAGTTCGAGATTTTGCTTAAAGTCTATCGTACAGCCTCAAATGCTGACGAGTAAGATAAGTTTCACAAAATATTGTGGCAAAAAAATACCATGTAACACGCACATTTTCACTATATATTTGCTCTTACCAAGCGTACCAATGAAAGTTTCTTAGCATAAAGATAAATCTAAACAAGTAAAAAATACGACGAAGTTTCTTCGGCGCAATCGAGTTTTCTGTACAGCGCATAATCAAGGCCACCTAAAATAGATCTGTCTCTAGGTGGTCTCGGTATAATGCTGTATGAGCCGCCGCCCATGAAACTATCAGCCGGTCGTGATGGCCCGTGATGTTGCGTTGCCAGGAGCACGATTATGGTTAATTTCAACCTTAAATAAAATAAAAACTACAGAGGCTAGAGGACTGCAATTCAGTATGTTTGATAATTGGAGGGTGGATGATCAACATACCAAATTGCAGCCCTCTAGCCTCAGTAGTGTTTAAGATATAAAGGCGGACAGGAAAAGTGCGGACAAAAAAAATTGCGGACGGACAGACAAAGCCGGAGCAATAGTTTTCTTTTCATTAAACTAAAAACTACCAAATTAAATCCACTAATTATTTATTTGAACGTCAGTGAAAAAAAGGGTCAGACACTGAATAGTTTTAATTTACAAAAAATGCACTACATTAATTGAACGGAGAATTTACGTACGAAATTGTTACGGGTTTTTATAAATATTTACATTGTACATTTTACAGGTTGCATAAAAGATTTCAGCCCATTAAAACGGAATACTGCTCATTGCATCGTGCATGTTATCAATATACATGTTAAATAAACACAAATGGGAAGGAAATGTTTTTGATGCGAATGCAACTGTATCCTGCAACGAAAATTAGCAAAAAAAAAAAAAAGAAATTAATAAAAAATAATGAAGTTCAAACACACAATTGCAGTACGATATTCATTCTCTCTCTCTCTCTCTCTCTCTCTCTCTCTCTCTCTCTCTCTCTCTCTCTCTCTCTCTCTATCTCTCTAAACGAGACACAGGAATACTGAGTTATCCCAGATTTTTTTTATTGTATCTTATCTCACAAAGTTACAGAAAATAAAAGCCCAGATGAGTACTTTAAAAAAAAAAAAAAAAAAGGTAAAAGTAATGTTTACTCTAAGTAACTACATACTATACTCTTTAGGGCTCAATCCCCCAGACTCCACACGGAGAGGAGATTACCTAGCTATTAGAAAATAAAAAATAAATTAATAAACAAACAGATAAAATGAAAGAAAATTATCAAAATGCAAAGAGAATTGTTGTAGGGTAGGAATGCACCGCATCTTCGCTCGTCTTTTGAGATTCCAACTGCACAACGTCCTTGTGGAGACTGTTCAACAAACCAACGGTGTGAGGAGGAATAGAAGACCTATGGAACTGAGAAAACATAAGCAAAGACATCCCTCCACATGGAAAAAACTTTCAACTATCTTCAGACAACTAAAATAAAAAAAAAAACAACAAGAAAAGCTGGACTCTCAGAGACGTAAGGGAAGTGTGACTGTGATAACACATCCCTCCAAAGGAACAATCTTTAAGTATTTTTTCAGATATTTCTGAAAAAAAAAAAAAAAAAAAAAAACAACAGCTGGATTCTCAAAGAAATAAGGGAGGTGTACCTGTGATAACACATACCTCCAGAGGAACATCTTTAAGTATTTTTCAGACATTTCTGAAAAAATCAAGAAACAAAAGACAAAATAAAAAACAAAAGCTGGAATAGAAGACCTATGGAACTGAGAAAACGTAAACAAGGACATCCCTCCACATGAAATAAAATTTCAACTATCTTCAGACAATTCTAATATAAAAAAAAAAAAAAAAAAAGGTGGACTCTCAGAGAAATAGGGAAGTGTGACTGTGATAATACATCCCCAAAAAGGAACAATCTTTAAGTATTTTTCAGACATTTCTGAAAACAACAAAAAACAAAAACAAAAGCTGGACTCTCAGGGAGGTAGGTGTACCTGTGATAACACATCCCCCCAAAAGGAACAACCTTCAATTCTTTTTCAGACACTTCTGAAAAAAAAAAACAAGTACAAAAACAAAAGCTGGACTCTCAGAGAACTAAGAGAGGTGCGACTGTAACCTCCAAAGAAAAAATCTGTAAGCATTTTTCAGACACTTCTGAAAACAACAAAAAAAAAAACCAAAACAAAAGCTGGACTCTCGGGGAAATAAGAGAGGTGTGACTGTGAATCGGAGCCACTGAAGAAAGGACGCACCGATGCCTTCTGCCTCATGAATACTAACGAGGGACCGGCTCTCTCGAACAAACACACCCGAAAGACGCAGGGAGTAATGACTCAAGGGGGGAAGCGGACTGCTGCTGAGCTAACAGCGGGTAAAATAATGGCACTGAGAGGACGCTCAATTTGCAGGATAATTCGCGCAATTACAATGCGACGTGCTATCACTCCATCCTTGTAAGAGTAAGATTAAACACCCCTGCTACAACTGCCACACTTCAACTACTATGTAATTCAGGCCAAAGGCCAAACGCTGGGACCTATGATGATGAGGTCATTCAGCGCTGAAAGGGATACTGAGAGTGAAAAGGTTTGAAAGGTGCAAAAGGAGGAACAACTCTTGCAGTTGCACTATGGAACAATTATTAGGAGAGGGTTGAGGAAAGTAAGATGGAAGACAGAATATGAACGGAGGTACAGTTAAAGGAATGAAAGGGGTTGCAGCTAAGGTCCGAAGAGGGGCTGCAAAGAACCTTAAGTAATGCCTACACCGCGTGAAGAGGTGCATTGGTTACAACGTCATACATTCTTTTGTTTCTTGAGGTAGATTTTTTCCTCCTCCTCCTCCTCCTCCCTCTTCTTCCTCCTCTTCCTTCCTTCTTCCTCTTCTTCTTTTCTTCAGGCCTTTTTCAGACCTGGGCGAACATCAGATTGCCTTTCTTCTTCTTCTTCTTTTTTCAGGCCTGGGCTTCGAACTTGATTGTGCCTGCTGTGTTTGCATGAAGCAGAAATAATGGAAGGCCACAGTCAGGTACCTTGAAGTACACCTACTTGAAACTTAACATAAACATAAAAGCTATGTGTAAGAGGGTGCCTCTCAAAACCACATCAGCAGTTTAGACGTACACTGCATACAATAACACATGAAATTAATCATTATTATTATTATTATTATTATTATTATTCAGAAAATGAACTCTGTTCATATGGAACACGCCCACCATAGAGGCCACTGACTTCAAATTCAAACTTCTAAAGAATATTGAGGTGTTCATTAGAAAGAAGTAATTAATAAAGTAATAAATATATAAAATATATAGAATACATATATAAAATGTATTAAAATGCAAGTTTTGATTACAAACCTTACCCCGTAAAAAAAAAAAAAAAAAAAAACGAAAGTTCAGATTGATTGAAAATCGCTTTGAAGCCTTGATAATCGCCGAAAACGCAACGAAAATGGAATAAAAAGGCAATATAGCATTTTGATTAGAAATCTCAAAATAAAAATAATCGTCAACAGTACGTCATAAACATCGAGGCAAAAAAAAAAAAAAAAAAAAAAAAAGACGACAAACATGTTTACACTCCTCTGATGCGGCCTTGAGGAAATTTTCTCTCTCTCTCTCTCTCTCTCTCTCTCTCTCTCTCTCTCTCTCTCTCTCTCTCTCTCAACCACAATTCGAAGAAGCGGGAGGTCTTCCATTAAATCTGGAGGAGGCGAAAGTGCATCCTTTTAAGATAAAAAAAAAGGCTTCGCCACCTATTTCACAGCAAATCATATTACGGAGTGATCCGAAACAAAGGGGAAAAGAAGAAGAAGAAGAAGAAGAAGAAGAAGAAGAAGAAGAAGAAGAAGAAGAAGAAGAAGAAGAAGAGAAGAGAAGAAGAAAGAAGAGTGTGGGGATCTTAAAATCTCTTGAACTCTTTCGGATAATATTATTATACCTTCAGTAAAAGCCCCGCCACCCTCGGGGAGCCGTACCAAAGACCTCATCAAAAAGAAAAAAAAAAAAATGGACAGAAGTTTCTTCGGCACAATCGACTTTTCTGTTCAGCCGCTACAAGCATAATAATCAAACTGCAATCTATCTTTCCGTGGTCTCGGTATAATGCTGTCTGAGACGCGGCCCATCAAACTTTAACCACGGCCGCTGGTCTATCTTATATCGTTGCCCGAAGCACGATCATGACTAACTTTAACCTTAAATTAAATAAAAACTACTGAGGCTAGAGGGCTGCAATTTGGTATGTTTGATGATTGGAGGGTGGATGATCAACACACCAATTTGCAGCCCTCCCCTCAGCAGTTAGATCTGAGGAGGACGAAAAAGCGGACGACAGACAAAGCCGGCACAATAGTTTTCTTTTACAGACAACTTTATACACCAAGTAATTTTTTAATCATTTTTGAAACACTCGGGCCTAGATCCAAATAATGAAAGACATGAAAACGATTCGATCTCGGACGATCAGAACAAGTAACGATAATTACCTGGCTACAATTAGTTTTCTTTTACAGTCCCACTTCACCTCAAGCCAAACTTAAAAACCTAAGTTTCCAAAGGAGACGTAAACACACAAACAAAAAATATGTTGCAATTGCAGTCTAAGTTCTGACGTCCTAACAAACACCAGGCCAAAAAGAGAAAAAACAAACAAAATACACCTGTAGTCGAAAGGACAAACAAACGCGCACACACACACACAAACACACGTACGCTAAGAATAGAAATTTAATCATTTAATTAAGGACTCTCGTGCAGTTTTGGATAGAGGTCGCCTCCTGCGTTCGAGCGTGTCATGCAACCTACGAGGTATCTGGGTTATTCGCGATATTACAGCCTCTATTGATAGTCATTAAGCCGTCCCAAAAACGGACATTTAATTCATTCATAACGAGAACCGACCCATGAAGCTTTCGACATAATGCCATTTTCTTCTTACAAAAGCACAGGAGGCCAAATCTCCTATCATGGAAAGCCTACAGGACCAAAATTTGGATACAGTGGGTCGTAGAAACACAAGACTGACTTCACCTGAGAACTGGCAATCAAAACCTCCTGACAGATAATCAAATGCCTATCTGTATTCTAGGACAGACGATTAAATTGCCTGCTTCAGCTTGAGAACGACAACTGACAGCTAGTCCTTAGTTCAAGACAGGGAACGAACTGACCCTCTTCAGCTCTGGACATGCAACAAGGTACCTTTTAATTTCAGCCAAGCAACCAAATTACATTCTTTAGCTCTGGACAGACATCCAAATTACCACCCTTGGCTCTGGACAGACAATCAAATGACCTTTAGCTCTGGACAGACAACCAACTCACCTCTCTTGGTTCTTGACAGACAACCAACTCATTTCCTTTACCTCTGGGCAGACAACCAAATACTCTTTACTCTTTAGCTCTGGACAGACAACAGACTCATTTCCTTTACCTCCGGACAGACAACCAACTCACCTCCTTTACGGCTCTGGACAGACAACCAACTCACCTCCTTTACCTCTGGGCAGACAACCAAATTATCTTTAGCTCTGGACAGACAACCTAATCACCTCCTTTAACTTTCGACACAAAACCAAATGATCATTAGCTCGGGGCAAACAACAAAATTACCTTATTTCGTTCTTGACAGACGATTAAATTACGTCCTTTAGGTCTGGGCAGACAACAGTATTACCTCACTTCGCTCTGGACAGCAATTAATGACCCTGAGGCTCTGGACAAGAAACCAAATGACCTATGGCTCCTAACAAGCAACTAAATGCCCTTCTTGAGTTCCAGACAGGCAATCCATCACCTTCATTAACTAGGACAGGCAACCAAACGACATATATGACCTTCAGCTAGGTAACCAAGTGACCCTTTTTGCTATGACGGGCAAACAAATGACCTTCAGCTCCAGCTAAAGACCTTTAGTTCTGGAAATCCAACCACGACCTTAAGAGCTGAGGCCATGAAACCAAACATTACTTTCACCTTGTGATGGGCTTTTAAAGACCTTCATCTCAACATATATAAAAAAAATTTATCTGAATTTTCAACGACAAAAAAATGCAATTCAATTACTCCATCGACCTCCCATGATGGCCAATTTAGACTTTCAAGTTCCAAACGCAAGCTGAGAGAAATACAATCCTTTATCTCATCAGAGCTGCACATAAAAAAAGGAGGAAAATGAGAAAAATGCTTTAATTCTATCCAAATAAACATTTAACCAGATATTGCATTCATTTCATACTATTTTGAAGATTTTCTCAGGAACTTACACAATTTAGAGTAAATACTAAGAAGGCGAAAATGCATAAAAAAATAATGACTTTTAACGGTTTCACATGGAAAAGATCTCGTAATTACATCTCTTCTACCCTCATAAATGTCTTGCTCATGAATTCAGAAAACAACACAACTTATCAAATGTACAGATAGAGACAACATTAAAAGGAAAACAGTTTTCAGTGACTTTCAATATCCAGTGTAAACTTTTGCTAGACAGATCCAGAATGATGAGTCAAGAGCGCAGTATACAGCCAAACAGATCCAGAATGATGAGTCAAGAGCGCAGTATACAGCCAAACAGATCCAGAATGATGAGTCAAGAGCGCAGTATACAGCCAAACAGATCCAGAATGAAGTGAGTACAAGCCATACAGATCCAGAATGATATGTCAAGAGCGCAGTACACAGCCAAACCGATCCAGAATGATGAGTCAAGAGCGCAGTACACAACCAAACAGATTCGGAATGATGAGTCAAGAGCGCAGATCCAGAATGATGAGTCAGAGCGCAAACAGCCAAACAGATTCGGAATGATGAGTCAAGAGCGCAGTACACAGCCAAAGAGATCCAGAATTATGAGTCAAGAGCGCAGTACACAACCAAACAGATTCGGAATGATGAGTCAAGAGCGCAGTACACAGCCAAACAGATCCAGAAAGTAAACAGCCCAACAGATCCAGAATAATGAGACATAAGCGCAGCACACAGCACAACAGATTCAGAAAAATGAGTAAAGAGCGCAGTCCACAGCCCAACAGATCCAGAATAATGAATTAGGGGCCAAGTCCACGGCCCAACATATCCAGAATAATGAGTCAAGAGCGCAGCCCACAGCCCAACAGATCCAGAATAATGAATTAGGGTCCAAGCCACAGATCTAGAATAATATCAAGAGCGCAGAATAACAGATCAGAATAATGAATCAAGAGCGCAGTCCACAACCCAACAGATCCAGAATAATGAGTCAAGAGTGCAGTATACAGGCCATCCACATTTTAGGGTAACACTGACGACAAAATAACAAGAAACTTGCAGAAAATAAGAATAATGTTTAACGTCTTCAAATCCGCCAAGACATGTAACATATTCCATGAAAAAAAAAAAACGACAATAACTAAGCACACGGCAATAAAACGTCAATTACTCGTATCAAAACAGACGAGATTTATATTACTGGTTACTCACTGAATCCATTGCCCGTAAAATTTGTGACGCAAATCTGGTCTGGATGTTAACAACACGTAGCTAGGATGGGGCCACTCACCTGAAAGGAGAAGAAAAAACATTTAATATATGCTCCCGATGTCATGACTTTCCAGCCACACACACACACAAACACCCATATTAAATAAATAAGTGTGTGTGTGTGTGTGTGGGGGGGGGGGTGTAGGAAAGTATACTAATTCAATGTTGTATTTACAAAACTATTTTCTCTCCCCATTTCCTGGATCACTGGATTAAAGGGGACGAGAGAGAGAGAGAGAGAGAGAGAGAGAGAGAGAGAGAGAGCCAGCCGTCAATCACAGCACATATCCCCCTTATTACCGGAAGGGAGCATCTTTGCACACTATGTCAGGATCGGCGGAAAAGAAGCGAGCCCTTTTTTTTTCTATACTTTCTTTTCTTTATTTTCTTTTTCTTTTTCTCAGCTCGGTGGTATCGAATGGCACGACGACTAGCCATAGCTTTCAAGGTTCGTAGCCTCGCGATGCGTCTGGCTGGAAGTCGCCAGGCAAAAATACCGCAGGCGGCATTTTTCATGACGGCTATTTCCGAAGTCTAAAACAGCTTCCATGAAGCCCTTGAGACTTGGGAGATAAGACATGGGGGACTGATATTGAGAAGCTCGGGAGAGCTAACTTAAGATATCCTTAAATACACAGATCTAAAATAAGCCCCCTTGAGTCTTATCAATGGAAGGGAATAAAAAATTTGGGCCGAAGGCCAAGCGCTGGGAACTGATGAGGTCATTCAGCGCTGAAAGGGATTTTGAGAGTAAAGGAAGTTTTAAAGGTGTAACAGGAGGAAAACCTTTTGCAGTTACACTATGAAACAATTGCAAGGAGAGGGTTGAGGAAAGTAAGTCGGAACAGAGAATATGAACGGAGGTACAGTAAACGGAATGACAGGGATTGATACTAGGGGCCGAAGGGACGCTGCAGAGAACCTTAAGTAACGCTTACATAGCACGCTCGAGGTGCACTGACGACACTACCCTAAGTCTTACCAAGAAATCCCTTCTGTAATGGCTACCTTTCCTCTACCAACCACTCTCAGATAAATCTTTTAAGCAACTACGACAAGGGGTGGTTCAAGAAGAAAACAAGATGAGAGTCACTGCCACATTCGTCCAAGATCTGCTGGTTCAAGAATGAACCCCGCGTGCAGAACACTTCCACAATATCATCCGCTCTGACAACACCAGCATATGATTCACTAACACGGCTTTTTAAATGCAATGTCATGTCAGCTAACTAGATATTTACACCTTCGGGCATTCCGATGTTTCTTCACCTTCAATTATACACCACCTTCAAAGCCTACTTCTCGTTCTTCCTCCAAACGCTTCAAAATTTATTACCATTTTACACCAGCCTTTCTTTTTCATCCTCTCAACGCGATTAAGTCATCTCTCAGACCAACTGCCAAACTGTTTACTTGCCAGAAACTTTTTGCCACTCCTTTGTACTGCCACATTTTATGCCGTTTTAATTAATCTTCAATAGCTGCATCCCTCGCCCCTGTGTATAATAACACAAACAATTCACCCAACAAGTTCAAACTCCTTTTTTAGTTTTCTGCAAAAGAAAACTATTGCGCCGGCTTTGTCTGTACCTCCGCACTTTTTTCCGTCCGCCCTCAGATCTTAAAAACTACTGATGCTAGAGGGCTGCAAATTGGTATGTTGATCATTCACCCTCCAATCATCAAACGAGACAAATTGCAGCCCTCTAGCCTCAGTAGTCTTTATTTAAGGTTAAAGCCAGCCATAATCGTGCTTCTGGCAACGATATAGGATATGCCACCACCGGGCCTGGTTAAAGTTTCAAGGGCCACGGCTCATACAGCATTAAAGCGAGACCACCGAAAAATAGATCTATTTTCGCTGTACTTGATTATACGCTTTACATAAAACTCGATTGCGGCGAAGACACTTCGGCGCATTTATTTACTTGCTTAAAATTTGCGTTCAACGCGGTATTCAATCTCATTGGTGTTTTTTAATTCGATAATTCCTTCATACATTACAATTCTGGCTTCCTTTGACATCAATCTCTTTACTTTCTCCATTACTTCACTTCTTCTGTAAGTCATATTCTAACATTCTTTGCTTCATATCTTATATACACATCCGTGTAACCCAACAAATACAGACACACTCGACGTAGACCTCGAATCAATTTCAATTCTCATAGATCCTAGAACAGGAAAAGACTTGGGTTCATTTCCTGATACATCGAGTGTACATCGATTGTCCAAAGCACCGATACATAGTTGCATGCATTCATACATAACACACACACACACATGTATAACTGAATCATGAAAATTTTTCTCTATACATATATATATATATATATATATATATATATATATATATATATATATATATATATATATATATATATATATATATATATATACATATACATATACACGCACCACGTGTGTGTGTGTGTGAGAGAGAGAGAGAGAGAGAGAGAGAGAGAGAGAGAGAGAGAGAGAGAGAGAGAGAGAGAGAGAAACATAGTTTGCTTTACCACACATCATACCAACGGCTGCAAAATTTCATTTCCTATCAGGCCAAATGTTTGCCCTAAACATTCCCCACCCCCACCCCAACCCCAAAAAAGTAAAAAAAAAAAAAAAAAATGCGTAAACAAGCACAAGCGATATCGTCCGATATTTCGGCTTTAAATAACGGGCGTAAACATGAAGCTGTTTTCCATAAAACTCGAGGTGGAAGAGGCATAAATCGGATCGTGTCCTATCCCTGGAATCATTCCCAGTCGCCTGTTTACTTCATTTTGTTTACCAAACTTCGCTCCATTTTGTTTTCTACACGGTACTCCATTTTTTCCTTAAAAGAAGGAGCTCCATTTTGTTTTCCAAAAGGTTCTCCATTTTGCTTTCAAAAAGTTCTCCATTTTGTTTTCCAAAAGGTTCTCCATTTTGTTTTTCAAACTGTGCTCCATTTTGTTTTCCAAACTGTGCTCCATTTTGTTTTTTAAACAGTGCTCCATTTTGTTTTTTAAACTTTACTCATTTTTGTTTTCCAAAAGTTGCTCCGTTTTACTGTCCAAACAGTACTGCATTTTTTTCCAAACGCTGTGTTTGGAAATCAAAGTACAGGTCCAAATGGCACGCCATTTTGTTTTTCAGACAGTGCTCCATTTTGTTTTCCATTTTCTAACATGCTGCTCCATTTTGTTTTTTTTTACACATGGTAATCCATTTTGTTTTCCTTTGCTTATTCCACATGATGCACCATTTTGTTTTCCTTTGTTTTTTTCCAAATGATGATCCATTTGTTTTCCTTTGTTTTTTTCACATGGCTCCATATTGTTTTCATTTTTTTTTCCACAGGATGCTCCGTTTTGTTTTCCTTTGCGTTTTCCACATGGTGCTCTGTTGTATTTTCCAAAAGGTGTTCCATTTTGTTTCCCAAACTGTGCTGCCTTTTGTTTTCCAAACTGTGCTGCATTTTGTTTTCCAGATGGTACTCCATGTTGTTTTCCACATGATGCTCCATTTTGTTTTCCAAACAGGGCTTATTTTTGCTTTTCAAACTATGCTCCATATTGTTTTCCAAAGGGTGCTCCATATTGTTTTCCAAAGGGTGCTCCATTTTGTTTTCCAAAGGGTGCTCCATTTTGTTCTCAAAACGGCCCTCCATTTTGCTTTACAGACTGTCTCCACTTTGCTTTTGAAACCACACTCCATTTGTTTTCCAAACTGCACTCCATTTTGTTTGCAAAACAGTGCTCCATTTTGTTTTTCATATGGTGCACCATTGTCTCCCAAACAGCACTCGATA
>NC_089748.1:33602345-33614845 GCF_040412425.1 Macrobrachium rosenbergii
GTCCGTGTCAAGGGTTCGCGTCCCGGCGGTACTAATTCATTTATCACTTATATAAATTCCCCTTCGGTGATAATTCTCCATCGGAGATACTCCCATGGTAGCGTGAATTTGATATTAAGCGACATTTGTAGCTTCATGATTATATATATATGTTTATACATAAATATATACATATATATATATGTATATACAGACACACTGATAATACTATATGAAGACTTCTGTAAATTATTTTTTACAAACTGTTCATTGAGAGGACCTAGCCAAGACAAAATTCATGACATTCTTGCGGCACCTCTAGGCACGTCTGTGGTGCCACGGCAAACAGTTTGAGAATCACTGTAGAATCTAGTGAATGACGTCACAAGAGCATAGATTACGCTTTGGTTCAAGGGAAAAATAAATCAGAAGATTGTTCTGATGAACCGTAATGATGCAGCGATGAGGTATAATCGAAGCTGCTTCTCATAAAGGCGTGTCTCTTTTTTTTTTCATTTATAAGTGATACCAGAATGTCCAGTGCACAAGTGTATTCTATGACTGCCATTTCTACGGCTACTGCAATAATTCATGTACTGCGCATCAACAGTCACGCTGTTTGCTGCTTCGAACTTGCAACTTTCAAAAGGTACGAAATTCAGACTTGCAACTTTCAAAAAGTACGAAATATCTGCCCTTTTTTTTTTTTTCTTACGTACCCTGCCCAGTCGACTTTTCGAAAAACAAAACTAACGGTTAGGTGGAGAATGAAACCTAAGGTGGAGCCCATTAAAGAAAAATAATTAGCTCGATCTGAGCAGTCTACTGCCTATCAACGAGTTATAACAGAAAAAGCATTTTAAACGAAGTGATATGCACTCTAACCATTCAGGGAGTTGAAAATAAATGAATAAATAAATAAATAAATAAAATAAAAAGCCTGCTTTGTTAAACATTCCTTGCGAGAGAGTCCGCGTGCTTTCCCCGCCAGAAGGGCGCAAACCAGTTGTGCAAGCAAGATAAGCATATTAAGCATATTAGCCGCGAGGTTCTCCTTGCTTCAAGGTGGGAAGACTCCAACACGCTCTGCTTGAGCAGTAACGAGAATCTCAGGCGTGCTTGAGCAGCAACGAGAACCTGAGCTCTGCTCGAGCTGCAACGAGAATCTCAGCTGTGCTCGAGCAGCAACGAGAATCTCAGCCGTGCTTGAGCAGCAACAAGAATCTCAGCCGTGCTCGAGTAGCAACGAGAATCTCAGCCGTGCTCGAGCACCAACGAGAATCTCAGCCGTGCCTGAGCAGCAACGAGAATCTCAGCTGTGCTCGAGCAGCAACGAGAATCTCAGCCGTGCTCGAGCAGCAGCGAGAATCTCAGTTGTGCTCGAGCAGCAACGAGAATCTCAGTTCTGCTCAAGCTGCAACGAGAATCTCAGCTCTGCCCGAGCAGCAACGAGAATGTCAGTTCTGCTCAAGCTGCAACGAGAATCTCAGCTCTGCCCGAGCAGCAACGAGAATCTCAGCTCTGCTCAAGCTGCAACGAGAATCTCAGCTCTGCCCGAGCAGCAACGAGAATCTCAGCCGTGCTCAGATTGTGTGTGAAGGGATTTAGGAGCGAGGTTTTAGACGGGGAAACAGCTTTGGAGTGACGGATCTCCAGCTGAGACGGATTACTTGAAATTCAGAAGATCGCGTTGAGTGGAAATAGCTAAGTTGTCGCTTGTCTGTTTCTGAGCTGAATGTTTGAAGGAAGGCTGTTGGACGTGATTTGGGGTTGGTATTCATTGTGTGGATTAATTGGCGCTGATAATGATGATGATGATAATAATAATAATAATAATAATAATAATAATAATAATAATAATAATAATAATAATAATAAGTAACAAAGTATAAGACAAATACACACACTAAATATATACATATATATACACATATATACATACATATATATATATATATATATATATATATATATATATATATATAGAGAGAGAGAGAGAGAGAGAGAGAGAGAGAGAGAGAGAGAGAGAGAGAGAGAGAGAGAGAGTCCTTCCCACCTTCCACCTAATCAACTGCAACTTCTGAAGATTCTGAGACGTGGAACATTACTGCCCCCACAAAAGACAGCAACATTCTCATCAACAATCTCATCACCACCTTGGGTGGAAGACAGATTGAAATGTTCTTTGGAAGGAGATTAATAATGCACGTGAAGTCCAGAATCAAACACATTTACGTCACCTGTGGAACAAACGGAATATAAAAGCTAAGCCAAAGACCAAGCGCTGGGACCTATGAGGTCACTCAGCGACGAAAGAGAAACTGAGAGTAAAGAGATTAGAAGGGCGAAATGGAGGAAAACTTCGCAGTTGCACTGTGAAACAACTGTTAAGAGAGGGCGGAGGAAAGTAAGGTGGAAGAAATGGGAATCTGGACGGAGGTACAGTCAAAGGAATGAAAGGGGTCGCAGCTAGGGGCCGAAGGGACGCCGCGAAGAACGTTAACCAACGCCTACAGTACACCGCGTGAGGTGCGCTGACCGTACTACCGCCTACGGCGTCAAGCAATGTGTACTTACACAGGGAAATGCGTGCACTATATGAGCGTCAAGTGTCTCTCTTAAAAAAAAAAAAAAAAAAAAAAAATTCGCTTCGTATAGAGTAACAAGAAACCTGTACCAAGGATAACACATTCCTCTTCGTCAATTTCCTTCTATTTCTCTCCGTCTTTCCGTCAAAATTCAATTTCTCCTTACTGGACTTCACGTATATTATTAATCTCCTTGCAAAGCACATTTCGGTCCGTCATCCACCCAAGATGATGATGATGAGAATGTTGATAAGAATGTTGCTGTCTTTGTGGTGGCAGTAATATTCCACGTCTCAGAATCTTCAGAAGTTGCAGTTGATTAGGTGGAAGGTGGGAAGGAGACGCGCTCTCTCTCTCTCTCTCTCTCTCTCTCTCTCTCTCTCTCTCTCTCTCTCTCTCTCTCTCTCATTCTTATTTCCTAATTACACAAGTTCCTTAACTACATTCTCAGCTTTTCGAGACACTTACTTATTCAAAATTCCAGTTCACTCGCCATTATTCAAGCTCCAAGTTATCCTATTCCTAATTCGGGGTTGAAAAATGATCTTCATTTCCTGACGCAAGCTTTAATTGACTTCGGGAAGGGAAAGCAGAGCTAATTTCGCTGGGCCTCCAAAGAGCTTCTTTTCCACGGTATAACACCTCAAATTATTAGACCTCAACTTAGCGGACTTCTGTACTTATCGGCTAAATAATCACCGGTACTTTTTACTGGGCTGCCATTTAGGAGGTCATACATTTTTAGTTTTCTGTGAAAAAAAAAAAAAAAACTATTAAGACGGCTTTGTCTGTCCGTCCGCACTTTTTTCTGTCCGCCCTCAGATCTTAAAAACTACTAAGGCTAGAAGGCTGCAAATTGGTATGTTGACCATCCACTCTCCAATCATCACACATATCAAATTGCAGCCCTCCAGCCTCAGTAGTTTTTATTTGACTTAAGGTTCTGGCGACGATATACGGTACGCCACCACCGGCCCATGGTTAAAGTTTCAAGGGCCGCGGCTGATACAGCATTAGACCGAGACCACCGAAAGATAAATCTATTTTCGGTGGCCTTGATTATACTTTCTTCGGCGCATTTTTTACTTGTAAAAATTAACTTTTTATGAACTAAGTAGAATGTTAAGTACAAAAAGCAAGTTCTTTTAGGCTAAGAGCTAGGTGGAATTGTTGTTGGCTGTCGTTAGCTTTAAGATATCTAAAAATAAAAAAATCAAAGTGCAGGCTACAACATGTGACCTTTCTTACTTATCAGAAAACCAGATCCCCAAAAGTGCCTCTTAACGTTGAATGGAATGGAATGGAATGGAATGGAATATAGAGTTTAGGCCAAAGGCCAAGCACTGGGACCCGTGAGGTCTTTCAGCACTGGAAAGGAAATTGAGAGTAGGTAGGTTTTAAAGGTGTAACAGGAGGAAAACCTCGCAGTTGCACTTTGAAGTCATTGTTAGGAGTGGGTGGATAGCAAGAGGGAAGAGATAATATGCAAGGAGGTACAGTAAAAGGAATGAAAGGGGTTGCAACTCGGGCCGGCCTCTAAGTTGAGGTGCCGATGTATTAGAATTTACTTCATGTTACTTATTATAGCAAAAACATCAAACAATGAAAAGGAGATAAAAGAAAGTAACATATAATTCAAGTTCCTTGTTTGACGCTTTCTTTAACCTGCCTTGGAAATACCATTAAAGCCTCATAAAAATCAGTCTATGATGATTCCCTATATTCTCACTGTTTTCTTTCTCCCCTTTCCACGCCATACAGGAAAATGAAACTGAAGACCAATGCTAAGTACAAACCAAGAAAAAACAATCTGTACACACGTGGAAAATTCACCTAAAAGGGTCTGTGTTATTCCTCCACGTGCCATACAAGAAGCCAACCGTATAATCTTTCTCCCCTGAAACGTCAACATCAGCTGATCAATGAGACTGAAATACGACGAATTACAAACGTCTGTGATTCCCCCCATTGAGAATATTACATCGGAGGGAACGTGCAAACGGTATTCGAGGAAAGATGTGAAAGGAAAGTAAATAATAATATTCTTTAACTTTACGGAATTTATTTTCCTTTTTAAACACCATTGGCCAGATTTCTGTTCGGTGTGGTTCATTCAAAAGCCAGCCTACAGGAAACCTTACTCAAAATTAATCTAAAACTTAATGCGATGGAATATGGTTGAGATACTGTATATATACATATACGTATCCATATATATAAAATATATACATATACATATATATGTATATTATATAAATATACAAATGTATACAAATATAATTACGGTATGTTTATATATTATATACACGTATATACCCTGTATATGTATATATGTACATGTATATATGTGTGTATAAATGTGGTCCCAATCTACCTACAATAAGGACTACACATAATTCACATCTAACTCAGCGTACACATAATTCACATCTAACTCAGCGGAAAAATGTATTACAGCCTAATTATGCATAAAAAAAATAAATAAAAAATACATAATGGGAAAGAAATCTCCTTCTTAAAGATTTTCGTCTACAAAAAAAGTTTATCATAAAATAAGCAGGAGACCATTTCCTTAACAAAGAGGCTTAGGAGGCTAAAGCTCCTATTATAATCAGCTTTGGGAGTCACCAACAATGACAGGACTCAAGCCCTGTCCTTCAATGAAAGCACTAGGCTGCACCTCTCCACCCCGCCCCCGAAACAACCCCGCCCCGCCAAATATTGACACAACTATTTTGGACTAAGTTTACCAAACTATATGCAAATTTGATTTCATACGCATCTAAAAACAGTTCTGCATTGGCAGAGAAAGCTCCCATTCACGAAGGTGACTTAAAGACTTAGAATTACATCAAGGAGATGTTGAATAAAGACCGAGTTCTCTCTCTCTCTCTCTCTCTCTCTCTCTCTCTCTCTCTCTCTCTCTCTCTCTCTCTCTCTCTCTCTCTTCTTCTTTTCCTTCTTTTCTCTCTCTCTCTCTCTCTCTTCTTCTTTTTTCTCTCTCTCTCCTCTTCTTTTCCTTCTCTCTCCTCCTCTTCTTCTCTCTTTTTTTTCTCTCTTCTTTTTGTTCTCTTTCTTCTTTTTTCTCTCTCTCTCTTCTTCTTTTTTCTCTCTCTCTCTCTTTATCCTCCTCTTCTTCTTCTTCTTCTTTTCTCTCTCTCTTTAACTTTATCCTCTTCTTCTTCTTCTTCCTCTTCTAATTCTCTCTTTATCATCTTTTTCTTCTTCTCTCCTTTCTCTCTCTCTCTCTCTCTCTCTCTCTCTCTCTCTCTCTCTCTCTCTCTCTCTCTCTCTCTCTATTTAAATAATTTATTTATTCCTTCATACATTTATTCATTTATTTATTAAATTTAGCGTCTGCTAAGTTAAGTAAATAATTACACATGGACGACTAAATACATCTTATTCTAAATGCTATATATATTGAAAAAAAATTATTGAATGAAATAAAATAAAAAAATACAAAGCCACCTTCTCGAGGAAAATTGCCATACATGTACTTCAAAAAAAAATAAATTTTATATAAAAATGCATTTACAGTATATATATATTATTATTAATAACACTGTATAATATGTATGATATGTATGTAAAGTGTACCTATGTATGTAAAAAAATGTATATATATATATATATATATATATATATATATATATATATATATATATATATATATATATATATATATATATATATATATATATATATATATATAAACTTTCCTAAGTTCCGTACCTTCCGCCATAGTCGTCTTCTACAACGGAAGCACATTAGGTTTAACCGGAAGCCTCTTCTGCTCCTTCCTCCGAAGGATAGCCGGGGCTTCTCGCTCTCAATATCACAACACAGTAGGACTCCCAACAGCCAAGTCCATCTGCTGAGCGTAACTTCCAGGAACCAGGATTTTAAGCAAAAATTTCAGGATTTTAAGTATAAATTCCTGGATTTTAAGCATGCATGACAGGATTTTTAGCATAAATTCCAGGATTTTAAGCATAAATTCCTGGATTTTAAGCATAAATTCCAGGAGTTTAAGCATAAATTCCAAAATTTTAAGCATAAATTCCAAGATTTTAAGTATAAATGCCAAGATTTTAAGCATAAATGCCTGTATTTTAAGCATAAATTCCTGGATTTTACACAAATTCCTGGAATTTAAGCATAAATGCCTGGATTTTTAGCATAAATTTTTGGATTTTACACAAATTCCTGGAATTTAAGCAAATTCCAGTAATCTAAGTATAATTTATTTTTGCCATAAATTCAAATTAAAGTATAAATTCAAAAGGAACAGACACTATAATCATCCATTCATGGAATTTAAGAATAAATTTATATGTTGCCTAATTTCATCAAATTTAAGAATAAATTCAAAGGAACAGACACTATAATCATCTTCAGAGAGAGAGAGAGAGAGAGAGAGAGAGAGAGAGAGAGAGAGAGAGAGAGAGAGAGAGAGAGAGAGAGAGATTAGTTAACATTCTACAGTCAGCAAACAGATGCTATAATCTTCTTATTAAAAGAGAGAGAGAGAGAGAGAGAGATTATTCTCATTTTTCAGTCAATGTAGAGATACTAGATCTTATTAAGAGAGAGAGAGATTCTCATTTTTAGAGAGTCAGAGTAGAGATAGAGAGAGAGAGAGAGAGAGAGAGAGGTATTTTTGGACAGTGGATTAAGAGCTGAAAGCTTTTAGCCACGCAACAAAAATTAATTAAAAAGCCACCGGCACCGGTAATTGAAGCCTATTCCGTGGAAATTGCGCTACATCAAACCGGCCACCGTTTGACAGGTAACAAAATGTAACAAAATTACGCTGAACACATTCTCCTGCCAACGACTGTGGTGTATTTTTGTCCGTGGGTTCTGTGACGTGTTGAATAGGACATATTGAGGTCATATTAATAGAGTACTCCATTAATCCTGATTTAAGTAATCATAAACTTGATACAAAAATTCAAATTTAGCTTGACAGAACCATGACTGGGGAATATCTGTGGGTAATATGACACGGCCAAACGATAAAACAAGTAAAAAATGCGCCGAAGTTTCTTCGGCGCAATCGATTTTTCTGTACATCGTATAATCAAGGCTACGGAAAATACATCTATCTTTCGGTGGTATTGGTATAATGTTGTATGAGCTGCGACCCATGAAACTTTAACCACGGAACGGTGGTGGTATATTCTCTATCGTTGCCAGAGGCACGATCATGGCAAACTTCAACCTGAAATAAAATAAAAACTACAGAGGCTAGAGGGCTGCAATTTGGTATGTTTGACGATTGGAGAGTGGATGATCAACATACCAATTTGCAGCCCTCTAGCCTCAGTAGTTTTTAAGATCTGAGGGCGGACAGAAAAAATGCGGAAAATGTACGGGGGAATATGCGTATGTATCAGCCGCTCATCAAGTAGAAATGTCAAGAATTTGGAAATGAAATTCGAGCAACAATTTGAACAGGTAAGAACCTACAAATGAAACTACAATTATACGAATAAAACAAAAACTAAAGTTCAATCCAAATTGCAATGCATTGCGACCTAATACTATTCTTCAATTTTAATACTCTTTTATCTACTTATTTATTTTTTCCTTTTTTGATAAGTGGAATTTTTTTTTTTTTTTTTTTTTTTGTATTTCACTGCCTCCTAATTCTTTCTAATGAACACCTTAATATTGTTTGGAAGCTTGAATTTCAAGTCAGTGGCCCTTGTGGTGGGCATGTTCCATATGAATAGGTTTCATCTACTCAATAATAATAATAATAATAATAATAATAATAATAATAATAATAATAATAATAATAATATATAAACATAACAACAATGATATGAAAATCTAGGAAAAATACAATACAAACATTTAAAAGAGAGATCGACTTAAAATCTACAAATTTAAATAAACAAACATTGAAAAGGGAGAATGATTTAAAATTTACAAATTTAAATATACAAACACTGAAATGGGAGAACGACTTAAACTTTAAAAATTTTAATAAACAAACATTGAAAAGGGAGAACGACCTAAACTTTAAACATTTTAATAAACAAACATTTAAAAGGGAAAACGACTTAAACTTTAAACATTTTAATACACAAACATTTAAAAGAGAGAACGACTTAAAATCTTAAAACTTAAAAACACACGCACTTAAAAGAGAGAACGACTTAAAACCTAAAAATTTATGAAATACGCATACATTTAAAAGGCGAGTGGAGCTCTCGGCCCACAAGAAACCATTGGCTTTAAAACTCATTATTGGAAACATCCGGACTTGAAGAGGGAAGTGGTCTATCTGGTCTCTGCCCGCACCCAGCAACTTTAACCACTACAGGGGCGAGAATGGCCTCATCTCTCTTCGGCTGAGGAAGAATGAGACCACTCGTACTTTCGCTCTTCTACTGGCAAACAATGGCTGATTGACTCTCTCTCTCTCTCTCTCTCTCTCTCTCTCTCTCTCTCTCTCTCTCTCTTCTTTATCTTCTTGTTCTTCACTTGAAGATTATCGTTTCCAATCACTGATTGCAAAATGATTACATTAATATCTCTCTCTCTCTCTCTCTCTCTCTCTCTCTTCTCTCTCTCTCTCTCTCTCTCTCTCTCTCTCTACTCTCTTCACTGCAAATCAACATTATTTTCTCTCTCTCTCTCTCTCTCTCTCTCTCTCTCTCTCTCTCTCTCTCTCTCTCTTCTTCTTCATCTTCTTGCTCTTCACTTGAAGATTATCGTTTCCAATCACTGATTGCAAAATGATAACATTAAAAATCACTTGAAGATATTTCAATCACTGATTGCAAAATGATAACCTCTCTCTCTCTCTCTCTCTCTCTCTCTTCATCTTCTTCTTAACTTGAAGATTATCATTTCCAATCACTGATTGCAAAATGATAACATTAATCTCTCTCTCTCTCTCTCTCTCTCTCTCTCTCTCTCTCTCTCTCTGAAGATTAATTTCCAATCACTGATTGCCATTAATCCATCCATGCCTTTCAATGTGGCCTCCTTTAGTTCGGGCGCCTCTCTCTTCCTCCTTGTTTCCCACAGGACTTACTGAGGTTAATCAAGACATAAGGGTCACAGTCCCACAGGCCTCTTCATCAGCAAAGGCGAATTAATAACGGCCATATTTCCCATCATCCTCTGCCCTCATAAGCCTCGCAACACTCTCCATACGAGATATTGATCCTTTAATAAGACTAAAAAAATAACTCTACAAAAAAATTTTTTTAACTGACAAAAAAATATATATTTTTTTAAAACTGACTCTCTAAAACAACTTTTTTAACCGAGTCTAAATTTTTAACTAAAAAAATTTTAACTGACTCTAAAAAATTCTTTTAACCGAGTCTACATTTTTTAACTGAATAAAAAAATTGTTTTTAAATTGACTCTAAATAATTTTTTTTAACTTGAAAATTTTTTTTAACTTAAAAATTTTTTTTTAAACTGACTCACTTGCAATAGAAAATTTACCTTCATAATTTCACCAGCTTCATAATTTCATATTTTCCCCATCTTACGCCGGCTGTATTTCTAAAACGTCGCTTGGGGGTAAACAAAAATGATCACATCTCATTATTTTTGTTCGGCGAAGCATGACATTCGCGACGTGAGAAATTCAAAATAAAATCCTTGGCTATGGATTTAATCAGCGTCCTTGAACAGAGCAGAATACAGAATTTACGCCAAAGACCAACTGCTGGGACCTAAGAGGTCATTCAGCGCTCAAAGGGAAACTGAGAGTAGAAAGGTTTAAAAGGCGTAACAGGAGGAAAACCTTTTGCAGTCGCACTGTGAATCAATTGTTAGGAGAGGGTTGAGGAAAGTAAGATGGAAGAAAGAGAATATGAACGGAGGTACAGAAAAAGGAATGAAAGGAGGGGTTGCAGCTAGGGGTCGAAGGGACGACACAAAGAACCTTTAAAGTAATGCCTACAGTGCACTATCCCCCTTTAAGGGGGAAATCAGCGTTCTTCAACCATGAATCCTTAACCAAAACGAAACCAGTTTCATCTGAAGAGACTGACATGATTCGTACCGTGGCGTCAAGCCACTGGACAGAATCAGATCAAAGAGATTAATAAAAGATAATAACAAAAAATCCCCACCATATATCCTTCATTATCATTCCTTTGAAGCATCAGCACCAGCAGCGGCAGAGTGCCGTCCCATACCACAGACGATTCTGTAATCAATAAAAGCGGTTTCCCTCCGGGAGTTCCGTCAGACACGAGCTCCCAAAGGGTGCCATTCGCCCTTCGCAGGCACTCCTGAATAAGGGATGAGCAGCCTGCCTCTCTCCGAGATCAAGGTGGTTAGATCTCGCTCTGACCTCGCAGTCTTTTCGTGCAAGCATCACTGCAATTTTATCCAGGAAATAATGTTTTATGCAAGTACGGAAAGTATGGAAGTGTTATTTGCAAGCATGTATGTAAGTAATGTACTTCTGTGTAAGCCCTCTCATTTTTATTTCCCTGTTTAATGTTTACTTTCCAAGAAATGTATGGAATTTATCATTCTACATATTCATCGATTTTTTTCTTTTTTTTTTTCATTGCGCTGGCTAAATTCCCATTTTCCCATGCACATTTCATGTATGTATGTATGTATGTATGTATGTATGTATGTATGTATGTATGTGTATGTGTATGGCACGGTTGCGGGGTCAAGTCTCCTCTTTCCATTTTGCTGTTTAATATTCACTTTCCAAGAAATGTATGGAATTTAAATTTCAATATAGTCATCGATTTTTTTCTTTGAGCTGGCTAAATTCACATTTTCCCATACATCTTTCATGTATGCATGTATGGATGGATGTATGTATGTATATGGCACGGCTGAGGGCTCAAATCCTCTCTTTTTAATGTTGCTGTTTCATGTATGCTGTTCAAGAAACGTATGGAATCCATTTTTCAATATACTCATCTTTTTAGTTTTCTGTAAAAGAAAACTATTGTGCCGGCTTTGTCTGTCCGTCCGCACTTTTTCTCTCCGCCCTCAGATCTTAAAAACTACTGAGGCTAGAGGGCTGCAAATTGGTACGTTCATCATCCACCCTCCAATCATCAAACATACCAAATTGCAGCCCTCTAGCCTCAGTAGTTTTTATTTTTATTTAAGGTTACAGTTAGCCATAATCGTGCTTCTGGCAACGATATGGGACAGGTCACCACCGGGCCGTGGTTAAAGTTTCATGGGCCGCGGCTCATACAGCGTTATGCCAAGATAGATCTGTCTTCGGTGACCTTGATTATGCACTGTGCAGAAAACTCCATCGATTTTTTATTTTTAGTTTTTGCGCGCGCGCGGGCTAAATTCACACATTCCCAAACTCAATACCTTATAGATGTTGCTTTACAGTTATCCTTCACAAATCAAAAATTACCTTGCACCTGAACTACGGTGAACTATTTTCAAGGCTTCCGGAACACTCAGGGCGCTTGCAACTCTGCTTAAAGCAAGCGACTCCATGCAGTGTCACCGAGAGAAACAGCAATTACTGTTGTAAAGCTAAAAAAAAATAACGCATTAGGGTGGTTTCAAAAGATGCTCTCTGAGAAAAAAAATATGGTAGTCACTACTAGAAAACATGTTTAAGTATCTCGTCAATATACTGGTAAAACAATGCTCCCTTTTTCATCTCCATAATCCTATTCCACTTGACTTTTATTTCAATATATTCCCGATGGGATAAGAGTGCTCATCTTTAAAAGACTGAACTCGACCTGAATTACAGTTTACCATTTGTGATTCTCTCTCTCTCTCTCTCTCTCTCTCTCTCTCTCTCTCTCTCTCTCTCTCTCTCTCTCTCTCTCTCTCTCTCGTTTTCGCAACAACTTTCATAAAACTGAAGTAGGTTTTTCTAATTAAAGCTCGCTCCTTCTAGTTTCGGACAAACGATTATCATAATAGTCACTTCTATTACCACTA